>NW_016217624.1:0-1612 GCF_001687245.7 Rhagoletis zephyria | reverse complement strand
TAGTTGAAAGCGTTCGAATCAAACTTGCATGATGTTCACTTTGCAACGATACGTCATACCGCAGATTCGCGACTACGGCTGATTGTTGTTTTGGTAGTTTTCTTTTCGTTCACACAATCCTTCTTCCTTCTTTCAATGTTGCTTTTGTAGTAAATAGAGGTGTACGAGGACTCAGTGGCTGCGGGTTTTATTGCGGCATCGTATAACTTGCTGGTATTAGCCGTTATTTATTAGTTCAAATACTTATTTTGCAAAATCTACTAAATATTGGTGATACTGGTGGCTGACAAGTGGAAGGCCTTTTGGAAGGTATGTATGTATGTTTTCCAGCTTTGTTGCTTCGGCTGAAAGTACAATCTGGAAAAAAGTTTTTAAAAAAATTCGTGGGCGAGAATCGTATGATATTTTCTATATAATATGAATTATAAAATTCCAATGGCGACCGGCTGTTTGAAAGTTAATTTAAACGAGTGGATGGCCCAGGCGGTATACGACCAAATCGCGACTTGCACTTGCCAACGAGCATAAACTAAATGCTGCTGATACTTTGAGTTGTTGGCATTGGGCTTCACTTCGCTATCGTCAATTAGTAACGTTGCTCATCGCATGTTGCACGTGCTCACGTACGGGTGTTTGTGTGTGTGTGCATGTGTACTGAGGCAAATCTTGAAGATTTTACGCTTCGCTTCAAAGTGACTATTAGCAGCAGCCGCAGTTACCTGCAGCAATTTATGTCTTTTTTTTTCATTTCATTGCAGTTGTTGGAATTTGTTGCTATCGCTGTGTGAAAGAGAGCATCAAATTTAAGCAGCGTGCACAACATGCCACACTATTATAAATTATCAAACAACAAATAAATAATTAAATTATAAATTCAGCTAACAACTTAAAAAAGTGAATGCAAAAGTTATTAGACAAAAACAAAAAAACGAGCAGTAAATTTATTTGGTGGGTATAAGTGAAAATCTAATTTTACATTCTGAATAAAATGTTTTCAAAAATATTCCGCAAAAGATTATTCTTTTATTTATTGCTATGAAAATGATTCGAACTCAATTTACATATATGAGCGAATCTCACGAGTTGTTACATTTTTTCGGTCGAAATGGAGGCACACTTATCTTCAGTTTTGTATAAAGAACGAAATTCCAACGCGAAATTGTATTTAAATTAAAATCTGAAAAAAGATATACTAAAAAATGTAAAAAATTATAGTTTAAAAAACTGAAACCTCCCTATTATAATTGCCATTCCTACTGTCATCAGGTATGTAACTTGAGAATAGAAATCGCTGCATCTTTTAGGCGCATCAATATTACATAGTTACATCCCGAGCTAATAAAAGGAAGGTAAGAAGGTAATAAAAATAACCACTCGAGAGCTCAAATACCCGTCGTTGCGTATGTAACGTATACGCCCCGTAGCACGATACGTAGGCATCTAACACGTTCACTCGCACACTTTAACTTAAAAGTCATATTATTTAAAAGTAATTAAATATTGGCGGCGGGGAAATTTTTAAACAGCATTCGTTATGCACATATATGTATGTAAATACTTTTCTAATTTATTTTTCTTGAATGAAGTCGGCATGGATTTTTAATTTACATCT
>NW_016217623.1:0-1612 GCF_001687245.7 Rhagoletis zephyria | reverse complement strand
ACCTGCACTGAGATTCGTGTAAATAGCTATTTTTGTGTGTGTAAGTAAATATTTTTGTATGAGAACGCGAGGCAAAGTGAAAAAAAAATTCAAACTAATTTGCCTATTATTCAAAAGAGTAGGTATACATACGGTGACCATCCGTCCTGTATTATACGGGACAGTCCCATTTTTTCTTCCTTGGTCCTGATAAATTATTTATTTCATACGGGACGCCAAATGTTCTGTAATTCTTCTAATGCCCGGTATTTTTCCCGTATTCGGTATTTTGGTGCCTTTGCGTTAAAATGGCATGTCTATGAACCAGTTTTTATTTTTAAGTCTGGACGCTTGCGGTTCGAATCATACATATGTAGATGGTTCCTAAAGTTATAATTTTGCGGAGAAAAACTGGGTGTTTTTAAGTATGAATCGAAAATAGACATTGATGATTATTGTTAAATACTTCTAAAAGAAATTTCAGTAGCATTTAGCTTTTCAAAGGTTTCTTTCAACGCATTTCACGTTGAATATTCAGAAGAGCAGCTGATTTTACTTTATTCGAGAATTTCTTCTTTAAATTGTCACTTTTGCTCACCCACAAAAAATACACACGGCTTATTGTCCAATGTGCCGGGTGTGGAGGCAGTAGAGTTATCAAACTATCGATAGCACTATTGATAGTATCGATAGTTTCAATTTTTTTAGACTATCAATACTCATTGATAGTTTTTTCTTATACTATCAAAAATATCGATAGTTTAGTAGGACTATCGATCATCTGTACCAATTATTTGAATTTTTTAATTTGAATTAAAAATTTTGTTTTTTAGTGTGATGCCGACGTCATATTCAAATATGCACGCATTTAGGCCAAAATACATGCATATGTTAATCGTAAATCCTGTTTTGTTTGTATAACTTGTGTTGGTTTTTGAACTTTCTAAAAAGAGAAGTATTTTGGCTAAGCATTTACTTAATTTTGAATGATTATAAATTTTATAAGATAATATTTTTTCACTATGATCCTGTAAAAACAAAGCAACCTAACTGATTTAGAACTATCGATAGCGCCATCGATAGTGCTATCGATAGTTTTGTTTTTTTCGAGACTATCGTGAATATTGATAGTTTTTCTGAAAACTATCAAAACTATCGATGGTGTGACTATCGATAATATGACACCTCTAGGAGGCAGTTTTCAAATTTTGTGAAGAGATAAAATATTTATTAGGCGAAACTACACCAAAACAAAAATATTGCGTCAAAAATGACATGTCTATGAACCAGTTTTTATTTTTAAGTCTGGACGCTTGCGATTCGAATCACACATATGTTGATGGTTTCTGAAGTTATAATTTTGCGGAGAAAAACTGGGTATTTTTGAGTATGAATCGAAAATAGACATTGATGATTATTGTTAAATACTTCTAAAAGAAATTTCAGTAGCATTTAGCTTTTCAAAGGTTTCTTTCAACGCATTTCACGTTATATTCAGAAGAGCAGCTGATTTTACTTTATTCGAGAATTTCGTCTTTAAATTGTCACTTTTGCTCACCCACAAAAAAAACACACGGCTTATTGTCCAATGTGCCGGGTGTGGAGGCAGTTTTCAAATTTTGTGAAGAGAGAA
>NW_016217622.1:0-1612 GCF_001687245.7 Rhagoletis zephyria | reverse complement strand
CAAGGTCAAGAATTTTAGACAACTTATTAGATAATGAATTAATTTGAATAAAGTTTAAACTAAGCAGGCTATCCAGAAAATGTATCTCGTACGTCCTGTTTACATGTGTTGGAGTCAGGACACCATTTCTTTGTAGGTCGGACCAGACTATATCTGCAAGATTGAAATCGCCAAGAATGCAAAACGAAGAGTCAGGATTCTGCTCACAAAGATCGACGATATTGTCAACATNTTCTGCTCACAAAGATCGACGATATTGTCAACATGACAGCTGTATAGATAGTCCGTACTATTAGGCGGGATATAGGATGTGCAAATGAATAATTTTCCAAGCGATCCATGGACACAAACACAAATTTGGTCTATGAGAGTATCTAGATTCCCTTATTGATGTAACGACGAGTGGATACAGCGCTTTAAGGCGATTAGGACGCCACCACCTTTGGAGTGGCCAGTCTTCACCGGATCTCTATCCTTCCTGAATACATTAAATAAAGTTGGATTAAAATACTCTTCGTCATGAAAGTCAGCATTCAGCCATGTTTCCACAAAAACATAGACATCAAAGTCAACGCGGGACGTTGATAAAAATATCTCTTTGGTTTTAGTCCGCATTCCAGACATATTTTGAAAATAAATTTGAAGACCCTTAGGGGCTGAGCTACAGTTGCCAGAATTCAAACTACTTGTGCGCTTCCGAAGGGGCTTCCCTTTGAAAAAAGCGGAATGGTCGGACATTTATACCTGAAGGCCAAACAGAAGCCTTCAAGATATCTTCATAATACGCATACGAAACTCCAAATTTGCAATTTATGCTTCGAAGCTTGTCTAAAGGTTCGTCTTTCTTAATAAGCTTGTGGCATGCAAAATGTTTAATGTCGATACCGGACTGTTTAGATACATACTCGATGATTTTATCAGTAGAAACGGACGGCTTAAAAGCGGATACATGTACCCACTTCATTTTTACGATAATGTCGAGGTCAGCGTTTTTATTTCGACCAACCACAACCTGTTGACGTTTCGGTGTTTTCGTCTTATGAGGCACAGTTTTCCAACCATTCGAGCCAGAAAAAACCGCAGGCTCTGAACCAGCATCAGGCACAAATTCAATATCAGCATTCAAAGAATTAACATCCACGTCGGCATCAACAACAGCGCCAGCAGCACTGATAACAGATCTGTTAACATTAGCTTTAATTGAGTTAATACCGGCAGCAGCAGCAGCATAGCTAACATTGGTATTGAGCGCCATGCGCTTAGCAGACCCATTGGCAGACCAGCATTCGATACCGTGCACATAGTAGACGGAGCAGATGAGGGAGTTTCCGTTGGTGTAGGTAAACACTGTTCAGCATGAGCAGCAGTAACATTAGTCCCATGCAGAGAGCCGGCGGCTGGGTATGATGGAGAAGAGCGTAAAAGAGATTGATTTTCATTGTCAATCATCTCATTACATTTGTTAACAGCAATAGCGCGGTTTGCATTGAGGCTAGTAAAGTTGTCAACAATGCTGNTGCTTTTTATCTCCGCAGTCAACGACGATACGTCGGCATCCCTGTCGCTTACCGCAGAACTCCACAGGCAAACACCGATGGCCTACCAACTGTCA
>NW_016217620.1:0-1612 GCF_001687245.7 Rhagoletis zephyria | reverse complement strand
CCATCACGTTAGCATGATGATTCATCGCTCCAAATTATTTTATTAAAAATTTGAGGTCGATTTATGCATTCGCAACATTTCTCGGCAAAATCTAACTCTCGACAGGAAATCTCTATCTTGTAGAGCCTGAATACGTTGAATGTGGTAGGGATGAAATCGATGGTCATTTGAACCTTTGTGAACTGTAGATTTTGGTATTCCAGTCCATCTTTCCAATCTTCTCACTGAAGTCAATGGACCTAGTTCCACTTCAACATCTACTGTCCTGGACGTCCGGACTCGCCGCCACGCCTTCCAGGTATGCGACCGTAAGAAACTGAAACTTAGAATAACAATAACTCTAAACAANGTCAATGGACCTAGTTCCACTTCAACATCTACTGTCCTGGACGTCCGGACTCGCCGCCACGCCTTCCAGGTATGCGACCGTAAGAAACTGAAACTTAGAATAACAATAACTCTAAACAAGAAAGGTGTAAAAATTACTTACCTTCAGATATTTCTTTATGGGGAAAAACTCACGACTCGGATGCCGACGATTGGAGAATCGCTCTGCAAAAATTCTTTGAGCAGCTCTGGCATTACAGCAAGCTTCACCGTAAATTAGATGAATATCTGCATATTCATGCGCAGTATACTGCGTGTTCTATGTCATAGTACCAATTTCAAGGGTCCAATTTCTCAAAATCCACTTTCACGAATTGCCGTAAGTATCATAAAATAATGTCAGGAGTAGGTAATATTGTACCTTTGTACTATTTAGCATGTCATTGGTCGGTAACGAGAGCAACTTAAATTTAAATCTATTAAATACATTCTAGCGTATCTCAGTCCCTTGNGATGAATATCTGCATATTCATGCGCAGTATACTGCGTGTTCTATGTCATAACTAGTACCAATTTCACAAAATCCACTTTCACGAATTGCCGTAAGTATCATAAAATAATGTCAGGAGTAGGTAATATTGTACCTTTGTACTATTAAGCATGTCATTGGTCGGTAACGAGAGCAACTTAAATTTAAATCTATTAAATACATTCTAGCGTGTCTCAGTCCCTTACCCGTAAAAGCGGCCATAACTTTTTTCTTCTATTCGAAATAGTAAGAGTGGCACCTTTCTGAAATCTCTATTAAATGAGCAATTTTTAAGTAACGTGCAGTTATCGCTCAGTAAATTTTTTTCACCAGAGATAGTCAAATTTGCGGAAGAAAATATCAAAAAGTTAAAAATCCTAAAATAGTCCTAATTTNCCCGTAAAAGCGGCCATAACTTTTTTCTTCTATTCGAAATAGTAAGAGTGGCACCTTTCTGAAATCTCTATTAAATGAGCAATTTTTAAGTAACGTGCAGTTATCGCTCAGTAAATTTTTTTCCACCAGAGATAGTCAAATTTGCGGAAGAAAATATCAAAAAGTTAAAAATCCTAAAATAGTCCTAATTTTATAATGGTTCATTAATATATTTTAACTACATTACATTTGAGTATGGAGAAGCAACTATCTGGTAGTATTTTACATAAAAAATTTATTAAGTATAGCCTTATATTACGAAGTATAGCCTTGGTTGTAGATGCAGTTAAAAAGATACATGGAAAAGCCCGATTTTATTTT
>NW_016217619.1:0-1612 GCF_001687245.7 Rhagoletis zephyria | reverse complement strand
TTAATTGTAAAGGGCAAGGAAATATACCTTAATCCTGATAATATGAGAGTCTTAAACGTTCCATATTTAAATCGGGCGCCACTTTTATCAACTCACGCCGAGCGCACGTTTACTACATTCAAGGCTTTTCTTCGCGAAAATCGAATGAAAATGCTTTTAAAATACATCTTGTGGCTCAACTATTAAGATTGAAGATCAATACTCGAAGGAGAAAATAGTCAACGATTCAAAGTACAAATTTTTCATATAATGAAACTAGTTCATAATTTCTCACTTTTTACTTCTAACATAAACATTTCTAAAATCAATGTATTTTTTGATTATTTTTCAGTTTTTGTCTTTTTTTAGTGCCTCATTTTGCCTTCTTTGTGGTTTCTACTGCCTTTTCCTGCCTATTTCGCTGTTTTATTGTGCCTTTTCTGGCCTATTTCGTTATTTTATTTTGCCGTTTTTAAAGGATTTTAGGTCCTAAAAATCCGATCGCTGCTAATAACTCATCTAACCATAATATAATTGTATTTGAATTTAGTTTTTAAACAGGTGGCAACCCTTTTCAAATACCTCAGAAAAGTCTACTTGTTTAAGCTGAACATTTTTAAACACTCTTACGTTTGACAATAATAATAAGTAAACTTGATTTCAATCTGCCTTTTAAAATAGGTGGCAACCCTCTTCAAAATATTTTCAACTAAAACCTTATTAAACCCCCTTTCGTCTGGCACCCATATTGGTAATACATATTCCAGTTATCTAATTCCTTTATTTCAAGAGCATTTGATTTTTCAAACAGGTGGCAACCCTGCTGCATGTAGTTAAGAACTAAAACCCCCTTCAAAAGCATTTGGATTGATACTCATATTGTAGTAATTAATTTAGCTAATTGAATTTAATATTAAATCGGGTGGCAATGCTTGTAGACACCTCAATAACATTCTAAATGTTCAACTTGGTTTCTTTACAATATTTAGTTTGGCACCCATATTTTAAAGGTAGCTTGCGAATAATTATTTTAAAATTGAATTTTCAAACAGGTGGCAACCCTTTTCAAAATATTTTAAAACTACAACTTTTTTAAACCTCTTGACATCCATTTTTTAATATAATTTTTAAGTAAATAATTCCCCCTAACACAAGTTGAATTTGACGTTTTAAACAGGTAGCAACCATGGAATCGATTTTATATATCTCCATACCAATTTCCAGTACTCCATTACAAGCATTTCCAGAGATATGAAAAATTCCGTTTGCATGGAAGCTGGCACACCACCTCTTCCATCGAGAATAAATCTATCTTACATTTTATGATGGGCTAAATGACACCAGTGTACAAAATTGTATGATCTGTTGAGTGGTTAAAGCGTGAAAGCGTAACAAACAAACAAACTCACTGTCAGATTTATAATATTAGTAAGCATACTACTTTCGGACATTAAACATGTATGTAGCAAAATACAAATATTATTTCGCACATACCTAGTTGTACATATCGCACATAGTTGTACATGGCGTATGAGTAACATGCCCATGCTAAATTGAGACTTTTTTCCACTCCCAATGCAAACTTAAAATGAAACAAGTAAGAAAGTCTAAGTTCGGGCGGAGCCGAACATTA
>NW_016217618.1:0-1612 GCF_001687245.7 Rhagoletis zephyria | reverse complement strand
TTACCGTCCATATGCTTTCTAGCTCCAATACCATTTTCAATCGTTAAGCCGTCGGTAGAGAATGTTTTCAACGAGCTTTGCAAGAGGGTGTCTGAATCCCTCCATTTCCCCCTTACTGAAAATCTAACGACGTACTTTTTTCCAAAGGCGACTTTAGGTATGAGTTTGTAATTAGGTGCCTAAGACAAAGTGTATTGCTCTGACGACCTTCCAAACAACACTCCGTGCCCGGATCCCCGATCGTCGTACCACAATTCAAAATAGTTCAGCCAATACATCGTTGTGATGGCCTTCTCTTGGATCCAGAACTGCTAATCCAACAAAGTATTAGGAGCCGGTTCCGACGTTGTACTCATGGTACCCATAATGCATATACACACGCTCATTTATAGCCTGTTTAACTCAGTAACCGTGGTTTTGACAATGATTCCACGCCACCATACTACCCTACTATAGCAGGGTAAGTGGCGATGGGTCTGAATAAAACTATGTATATCAAGAATACCATAGCCGGTCTCAGACTCCAGACCTTACTAAAGATTCTCCGACACTTTCCGAAAACTTTCAGCACTCGATTAACCTTCAGCTCGACGTGAGTTTTCCATGTCAGCTTCGTATCTAGAGTTGCCCTAGATATTTCACATCCACTTAAAGACTACGGTTTATGCTTCCAACCACTGTAAGTTTGAAACCTTCCAACTTTCTTTTCCGCGTAAACCAGGCTAGGGTTTCTTAATGGAATTGACGGCATTAGATCTAAATGAAGTCTTCCATCTACTACCAAGCTCCACAAGAGGGATGAGATTACCCCGACCTGAGGACATCCTATCTCCTGGTACAAAGGCTGGTTTCATCACCCACAGTCAGCACAGTCACTTGGCGCTAAATATTTACGTCTGCATATAAATGCATTTCAAATCCTACAAAGCGTTTTACATTCGTCGGCAAAGTCACTTTTCGACCATAAAAAGAATAAAAATAAAATTTCGATCGATAAGGTACATCAAAGAGATAAGCTTATCGAGACAAAAAAACAAGAACATAGCCCTATAATAACAAGATTTCTTTTTACAATAAGCTAATTGCATTAAGTTGAAGGCCCTTTAATACTATAATTATTTCTTATCAACGGCACTAAATCTTATCATTTCCACTGTGTGAAATTTTAATCAAAGAACAATATTTTATGAGGTCTTTTCTATCTTCTGTGTCCAATTTTGATTAACACTGGCATATACAATATTATGATTTATTCATTTTAGAAAAGACATTCCGCCTGAGAGAAAAAAAATTTGTTGGTTCATAATCGATAGTATTCTTCTCATACGAATCGAAAATTTGAAATTTTACTACCAATTTTTCTATACAAAAATTTTAAATTTACAGGGGTGGTTTCGCAACCGAATACACGTTTATTTAACGTGCCGCTTGATCAAAACAGACATCCACTTGCAGCCGCACCTAGTGGTGAGCAGACGCTGCAGACTTCTGTGAGCTCTTAAACCGAACATGTCGGAGTGACCCCACCGAAGTTCCCTCTCGTTCTGCCGTAAACCAAGGCTTCACTCGGATTGGTTACCGCATCTCGCACATAGGTTTCTCACGTTGCCCA
>NW_016217617.1:0-1613 GCF_001687245.7 Rhagoletis zephyria | reverse complement strand
GCGGACCTATAAAATATAGTTACTGTGAAAAAAGGGTTAAATAAATAATAAGGTATTATTATTGCGAATCTCCTGAAGAGAAACAGAGCTTTCCGATCCAAAAATATTGATTTTCAAGAATTCTATACCATTTCTGCGAAAAGTGAAGTGAAAAATAGAAAACTTTGAAGGCTTTGAGCGACCTCTAAATAATTTTTGATTTCAAAATAAAAAATAGGGACCAATTTTTTCTGTATAGAACAATCCTAGGAATTTNGGCGGACCTATAAAATATAGTTACTGTGAAAAAAGGGTTAAATAAATAATTGGGTATTATTATTGCGAATCTCCTGAAGAGAAACCGAGCTTTCCGATCGAAAAATATTGATTTTCAAGAGTTCTATACCATTTCTGCGAAAAGTGGTTTTTTCNGGAATTCTTGAAAATTAATATTTTTTGATGGGAAAACAATAACAATACCCAATTGTTTATTTAACCATTTTTTAATACTAAAGATTTTTTATTTATCTTCCCATTGCATTTTCTGGGGGTTTTGGCGGACCTATAAAATATAGTTACTGTGAAAAAAGGGTTAAATAAATAATAAGGTATTATTATTGCGAATCTCCTGAAGAGAAACAGAGCTTTCCGATCCAAAAATATTGATTTTCAAGAATTCTATACCATTTCTGCGAAAAGTGAAGTGAAAAATAGAAAACTTTGAAGGCTTTGAGCGACCTCTAAATAATTTTTGATTTCAAAATAAAAAATAGGGACCAATTTTTTCTGTATAGAACAATCCTAGGAATTTAGAGCATAAAAATTCCGACTCTACTTTTTCACATGCATTTTTGGACCACCCTAATGTACACACTTGCATATGGTTGAATATAACTAAATCGAATATGCGTGTGAACGACCCTTTTCGCTCAACCCTTTCGAATTATTTATGGGTAACTACCTACATATGTACAAACATGCGTACGGTCGCATTAACATACATATACATAAATACATTTCTGTGTTTGTATTTTTATGCTCATGCACACATGCATACATACATACATATGTACATATATCACATGGTTTGAAATTTAGCCCTGATATCACAGTTTCTGAACTAAAATAGCCTCTCAGCCAGTGTTGCCAGAAAATATCTGTTAAAAATCTTCCAAGTTACTGAAACTGGAAAAAAATATGTTTCTCTAAAAATATCTTCATTGAAGATTTTATAACAAAACAACTTAATTTTTTTTTTGTTTGTTACACAAAACCGTAATACATTAAAAAACAAAAATACACACTTCATAAATTCATAGCAGTTTTACTTGACTTGTTCCCAAAACATACAAGTATTTTTACTTGTATTTTTATAACTACATATTATTTCAACATAACTTTTATTATTATTTTTGTAATTGCTTTCAAGTCAAAAACAAAATCAAAATCAAGTCTAAACCATATTCATAAAATTTTAATATCTGCCTGTCCTGCAAGGTAAATTGATGACAAAAACGAAAAGTTTGTTGTCAGCTACCAGTGCCAACTACCAAAAACCACAGTTAGGTTGTTCACACTTGCCTGGTTTTCAGGTTATCTGGTTAAAAATTATTATTTTGTAGTGTATTTTATTG
>NW_016217616.1:0-1613 GCF_001687245.7 Rhagoletis zephyria | reverse complement strand
CGAAAAATAGCGCCACCATAAAAAAATCATTGAGAAAGAACAAAAAAAATAACACAAAGCCGAAAAATACGCATTTTTGAGTGAACAAGAAGAGGACTATTTCGTATTTATTCGCTTTGGAAAAATTCAAAATTCGACAATACCTAATGGCTTGAAAGTAGTCAGTCCGTCCTCTATGAAAAAAACAGGGACCTAACGGGTTTGATATTTACAATAAAAACATAATTTATTCTTTAAAATTGCCTTCCCGTTTTTCGATCAAACTATATTTTCAGATTTATGTTTTTAGATCAGTNTATATATATAAAAAAAATGATATAAAAATAAATTTCTTGGTATTTATTATTATTTTTTCGGTCCTTGCAATAAAAAATGTAGTACACGTAATTAAAAGCAAGAGTATCTGCATGCATATGTACATATCAAGCACATATCCATTTTGCAAAAAAATTATATTTAAAGTTTTTGGTACTCTTTCAAAGAAAAAATCATAACTTCCACAGTTATTAAGATATTAAAATGCATGTTATCTTTAATTACTCATTGTAATTTATTCTTACATACGAGATTTGTGAAGTTATATAAAAAAAATTTATATAAATTTATATAAATTTTTTTTTTACTTTTTTATAAATTTTTTTTTTGTACTTTTTTTAAAAAGACCAAAAGTCTATCTTCAAAGCGACTGAAAAAATTTCAAGGATTACTTGAATTGTCCTGAAAAACTAGCATACTTTGGAGAAAAAAATTAAAATGTAATTTTCGATCCTGCTCAATTTGATACGCTGTTGAACTGCGTGTACACTATACACCTATGAGGCGGGCGTTTATCACTCGTTCCTCGCATCAAGCCGTCGCGTTCTTCCAACAAATGGTATTTATTTATATCCTGTTAAGTTTTTTTCCTTCGTGTATGACACATATGTATGTACGTATGTACTTATTGCAAACACTTGTATGTATATGTTTATAATTCGACGCGCCGTGCAGTCCACATGACTTAACACACTGACCTCATCTTTCGGCCATATATGTATTCACATTAGGGTGGTCCAAAAATAGTAAAGTCGGAATTGTAATGCTCTCACCCCTGCTTTTTATTAATCAATATTTTTATTTAACTATTCTTTTAATACTAACTTTGTCTTATTGGTCCCCCTTTCACATTCTTCGGGGTTTTTGTGCGATGCGATAAGAAAATGGTTAAATAAACAATTGGGTATTATAGCTGAGAATCTGCTGCAGATAACCAGAGGTTGCTATAGAAAAATATTAGCTTTTAAGAATCCTATACAATTTCTACGAAAAGTTGTTTTTTCCCCATATAAAATACATGGAAAACTTTGGGTGCTTTGAGCGACCTCTAAATATTTTTTGAGTGAGAACATAAAAATTCCGCCTTTACTTTTTCACATGCATTTTTGGACCACCCTAATGTACATGGTACTTCTACTATTGTTTGTAGGCATAACTCAAACGCTTACCTACATATATTAAAATTATTATATTATATTATATATTATATATTAGGGTGCTTTTTTTGCGACTATTGTTTTTTTTCACTCCTACCTAGAAATTTTGTGGAAAACACCTAAAAAAAACTCCTTGAAAAT
>NW_016217615.1:0-1613 GCF_001687245.7 Rhagoletis zephyria | reverse complement strand
AAAATATCTCGAAAAGTTAGCCATAGAATAAACAATTAACTCGATTTTCGGAATCAGGGAGCAATTCAATATAGGAATTGGATAGTGGCATCCATTGAACATTTTTGCTGTAAGCCAGTGTAATCATTCAATAATCTATTCACTTATTTATGTACATATGTACATAAATATGTATTAAAAATAGCATATCGCCTATGCATATATATCATTGCAGTACTTTGTTCCATAGTCTTTTTCTTATTCAATGATAAAAAAATAGTTGCTTCGAAAACACTTTTTTTAATTGTACTCATAGTAGCAAAAATATGCAGCTTCTGCTAACTATAAAGGTGTTGTATGGAATACAATTTGTTAATAAACAGTAACCGTAGATTTTTAATGATAAAAGTATTTTTGTAACGTAAACAATTTAACAATCCAGTGAAAAGAACCCGAAGGATTTAGGAATTCAGCGATTAATTCAAAAATAATCGAAACAATACTTACAGTAACGACATTTTAGCATTCTTTGGTTATTTCCCTTTCATTTATTTAATGTTTTTTTTATTTTTTTATGAAAGTATAGCTCGTTATGTAACAAAAACCATGTTAGTAAAAATTTCAAACATTTTCTCTAAACATTCTGAGTATGCAGTTTTGTAGCCCATTCAATTTTATTTTAATGAAGTGCAAATTTTAAGTAACTAGGACTTACTATTGATTTTTGGAAAATTTTTTGTGGAAAATTCGGGAACAAAAAATTGTCAAAAATCAACATTTACCTAGCTACTTCAAACTTGCGCTTTATTATACTAAAATTTAAAAAACTGCGTACTCAAAAAACTTCTAAAAAATCTGAATAAACAGTTNTATTTTAATGAAGTGCAAATTTTAAGTAACTAGGACTTACTATTGATTTTTGGAAAAATTTTTGTGGAAAATTCGGGAACAAAAAATTGTCAAAAATCAACATTTACCTAGCTACTTCAAACTTGCGCTTTATTATACTAAAATTTAAAAAACTGCGTACTCAAAAAACTTCTAAAAAATCTGAATAAACAGTTCCAAGTTTTGAAGAAAATTTGTTGAAACTGCGGAAAAATTAAAAAAATCGGCTAAGAATCGGCCAAAAACGGCCGCTGCCGACGCCACTTAATCGATCGGACTCTACAAAGGACTGCCAAACTGACAAACGGTTGTAATACCAAATAAGAAGAAGAATTAGGTTAAAAAAGGAATCATTTTCTTGACAGCTGAATTTAATTCTTGCTCTGTATTTCTATTCTTATTTTTGCTTGAAACTCAATGTTAATGAAATAGCTGTGAAAAGCTTTTTAAATTAAACTAGAATCGCTGGTTTTAGTTACATAAACATGAAAAATGAGAATATTTTACTATGTAAAAACACTTTCTTGGCAAACTGTATATCACCGTTTAAAGTAAAAAACCGCGTGTGTGAGGTTGCCAAGATTTTGTAGGATAGTAAAGCTAGTCCTATTTCAAAACAGTTTTCTCTTTCATACCTAATTATCCCTTCTTTTTATTATATATAAGTATCGATATTTAAGTATAAATGGATAAGGGATTCCGGTGAGCAAATATCTTTTTTGGCACAAATGTCAGTTACGAGGTTT
>NW_016217614.1:0-1613 GCF_001687245.7 Rhagoletis zephyria | reverse complement strand
TTGAATTAAACTTCCCTAAACCGAAGCTCAATAAACAAAACTACAGATGACAGGTGATAAAAAGAGAAAGGAAATATAAATGCAATTATTTTATAAACAAACACATTTACATGCTTACAAACATCTATGTATGTACAATAAAAATTATATTATCCAATCAAAATGTACACATTTTATTTCTGCAATAAAAAAGATCTTAACAAAAGTCAATTCCATGCTTGACCAAGCTCTAAATATGATTTAAAAAGTTTTAATTAAGTTTAAAAACTGTTTGATTCGTTTCCATTATGTTTGTCACGTTTCTCATTTCCCTGCGAAATTGAGTTTTTTCCAACATTTATATCATATTCATTTTAAAACAACCAAACAAACAGCGGAAACCTGACCCCCCCTTTTAGCCACCACCAACTGCACTGAATTGACTTTTATTGCTGCTATGGTTCCTCTGTATATTTTTTTTTCATTTTTGTTAATTTGTTTGCTGTTCCTCCTTACAATTTCCGTTCTATGATTGTCCATTGTGCTCTGTGTGGTGTGTGTGCTCCTGTTTGGTGTTCACGCGCGCGCGCGCGCCTGCACAAAGCTTACCATTTCGCGTTCGTTGCTACTTTACTTCTCGTAATATGTTTGACATGTGTTTATGCCTTGTTGACATTTTGGGCAAGGTGACATTTTATTGTTGTTGCTTACTTACCCTTGTCAACAACACTATCTGCCCATTGTGGCAATTGCTGCTGCTGCTGTTGCCAGTCATTACGGTCAGCTCTTATTGGCTTACCTTGGCCCTTACGCTGCTGCACACAGGTGCTTTTGTTATTGTTGTTTTGACAATTGCTCCGCTCATCAGCTCACCTGACATCAGCGCACTCGGTGCAAATGACAACAATAATACTAGCGTTTCAGCATTTCAACGACTTTTGCTTTAATTTTACTTTACCTGCGAGTAGTTGGTACACTCAAGTTGCTATGTTTTTTTTTTGTGTTGTTGATGTCATTCTTTTTTTTTTTGCTTGGTATGCTCGCTTAATAACTGAGTGATTTATGCCCTTTTACATATTTACTTGTGCCTTTTCGAAAATGGCAGCAGCTTGTCAACAAAGCTTAACATCAAAATGACAATTGCCACTTTGAGTCAATTTAAGAGGATTGGTTGTGGTTGTGGTGGCTAAGAGGCAAGGTGTGTGCACACATGTATGTATATAGCCATAAATATTTTCCAAGGTTAAATAATTGAGCTGATTTTGATGGGATTAATTGTGCATTAAAAACTCAGTAGTTTCAAATTAGAAAGGATAACAAGTCGAGTTGAGTTTTTACTGACGCAGCATTTTTTATTCAAAACCAGGCAAAAAAGTACCCTGCTTGTGGCATTGCCTTACCGACTCCAGTGTTCACATGAGAAACCGTATAAAGAGTCTGAGATATATTTTATTATTTATCAAGCAATGGTCAAAGGTATAGTGGTTAAACCTTACGATCTATGTTTCGAATTTGATCTAAATCGAACCATAAATAAATTAAAATCGTCAATTATGGTCTTAATTGTTTCTAAAATTTCTCGCATTTTAAAGAAAACTTTTCCATTTTTTTTATTGAGGAACCTTGTTTAAGTA
>NW_016217613.1:0-1613 GCF_001687245.7 Rhagoletis zephyria | reverse complement strand
TTCACTGGGGTCAGGGGGTATGTGAAGTGTGGGAGTAGTAGGATCTCAAGTGTCTCCGCGCGCGGGGAATGGAGCATTATTGAGCGATAAGGGTCTCCTTCGTAGCCGGGTTTCCCCACTTTCAGAAGTTGAACCACTCTCCCTGATTTGCACACATCAGGAATGATACAAGTTGAGGACCTCAGTTAGGTATACTATGCCCTTTTACATCTGACGCAGTTGCTGTCGCTGCCTGTTGGTAGGTGTCTGCAGTGGGTGCCATGTGGTCCGTGGCGGCAATGTTCTGCAGCATGGGGTGCTGTAGTTTGTTGTCCACTCGCGTGTGGTGCGTAGGCCAGAGCACAGGCGGAAGTGGTACCAGCCAAGGCATGTGTTGCATTTGACTGATGCCACGTTTCGGTATACTCTGTTCTGGCCCACGGAACAGATGGTGTTGGCAACCAAGAGCTGCTGGTTGACTCGCACACGAGAGTTGAAGCGGCTGGGAGATTATGTGAGGGTTGAGGGGGTGGGGAGGTTTTCTGTTGCTCAGGGGAGCTTCTTGGAGCCGTGCAGGCTCTTTGGGTACTAGTTAGCCCCTGTGCGTTGCGCGAGCGAGTAGCCGTGGATGCTAATGGTGTCGTTTGGCTTGAGCAACAGGGGGCCACTTCCTGTGAGACCTAAGGCCAGAACATATTCTTAGGTGACTCCATCCATTGCAGGAATCGCACATAACCCGAGTGAATTTCGGAAGAAGTCGTCTCTGGGAAACGCAGCACAAGTAAGTTTCTGGTCCGGGGTTAGGCTCAATGCCTACCCGAAAAGAAAGATGTGGAGAAATCCATGGACGTGAAATGATTGGAAATGATTGGTAGCGCAGGAATTACAAGAGCTAACTGCTTTACCTCAGTCCAGTTAAGGGCAGATTGATGATTTCGCTAGGCCCCTTCACCAACGACACAACGCCTGCCCTACCGGAGGTCGATATCTGAATACTTGCTACCAATCCGACAACGGGCGTAATTGATTTATTTGGCAGAAAATCGAACTTAACAACCCTTACTACTGTACAGTATCACATATCTCAGTTGCGACCGAACCTCTGCACGTGGATGTAGTGTTGTTGTGCATATTGACATATCTCAAAAACTGTCCTTCTATTAGTGATGCTTTTCACGTTCACAGACATATTATTTCTAAATTGTTCCCTCGAAAAATGACACTGAAGATGGCACAACGCCGAAACCGGTTTGTCTCCAACCAAATTTGACAAGGGATGACGGAAATTCCTTCCTAAATACATCTTTTTTTTTTGGTCCTCCGAATTGCATTTTTCAGGGATTTTGTTGGTTCTTGGCGGACCTATAAATTATAGTTGCGATTAAAAAATGGTTAAATAATTAATTGGGTGTTATTACTGGGAATCCTTTGGAGAGAAATAAAGTTTTCGGATAGAGAAATATTGATTTTTAAGAATTCTATACCATTTCCTCGAAAAGGGTATATTTTTTCGGTATAGAACAATCGTAGGGGGTGAGAGCATAAAAATTCTGACTTCACTTTTTCACATGCATGTTTGGACCTCCCTATTGTAACGGGTGATTTTTTTGAGGTTAGGATTTTCATGCATTAGT
>NW_016217612.1:0-1613 GCF_001687245.7 Rhagoletis zephyria | reverse complement strand
AAAAGAGTCAGTAAAAATAAATTTATTGATTCCATGAATTTTTGCACTTGTATGTTCATTTTTTCGATTTCTGGTTTCTGGTTTTCGATAAATGGTGATTTTTCACGATTGCAAAATTTTTTTAATATTTCGAGTTCCGAAAAAATTAACTGAACTCTCAAGAAAAACGAAAAATTCATATAAAACGACGGACGAGAAATGGAAAAGAAATTTTCTTCTACCAAATTTTCATAAATCAGTTCGCAGCTCTCAAGAAAAAAATGCTCGTATATTTATTTCCTCATGAAAATTTACAGCAAAAGCAAAGCGCTTTTTCAAGCAACAGAAAATATAATAAATATTTCTTGTAACTTCCTTGAGAGCTGTATTCTTAGCTTTAAGATACAGTTTACATTTGAGGTTATTAGCTTTTGGGGGGGTTTGAACCCCAAAATCCACCCCTTGTGTGCGCTAATGCCCCCGCTGCATCCCTTATTCGATAGTTCCGAAATAGTTCTAAATTCGACAGATAGGATCTAGTGCGTTCTGCATCCCTTTTTCTATAGTTCCGAACCATTTCTAAATTCGTCACTTTAGATATAGATTTGTAGTGAAAAAAACTGAAANAAAAGTGCCACTTTTCGCCGATTTTGGACTGGTGGGGATCTAGTTCCTATCGGCCTAGTTCCTTTTTGGGGATAACGACCTAGTACGGAACTAGAAATTTGATTCACTAGTCCGCGGTTTCCCTGCAGGGTACATATGTACATAAATATGTATATACATACTATGCTAGTGTAAGTTAGGCGCCAGTCGACTAGCCAGCTACCTCTTCATTTTACTTATAGCCGTCTCGGGCCCACAAGTGTTGTCGGCCAGCGTATGCATGTACGCTGTGCCCCAATAACTTGCCTTGTAATGATCACTTNCCTCTTCATTTTACTTATAGCCGTCTCGGGCCCACAAGTGTTGTCGGCCAGCGTATGCATGTACGCTGTGCCCCAATAACTTGCCTTGTAATGATCACTTCACCTTTGGTGCAAAAGTAAGGAGGCGTTAAAAATTAAAAGTGTTGCGATTGTAATGACGAGATTATTAAAAATTAAAAGTTTCCAGTATTTGCATTGATAACTGCCAGCGAATACTCGTACCTACATATGTGTGCATATGTACATAAATTAATGTTGGCCTGCATAAAAGTGTATTAATAAGTTTGTGTGGATGTGTTACTGCATGGACTTTTTTGGTATAAATATTTTTTGTTTGGACTTTTCACGCCACTGTAATGCACTGCTGCGGACTGGAGCTGGCAGATTGATGGCGGGGTTACCTTTGAGGCAGTGGCTGGAGTTAGGTATAGTTGCCGACCGGCCACCATATCAAAAAGAATCAGGCAAACATGGCGCTGCTTTATATGCTTACATAAATACATATATCTTAATTCTAGAACGTGTCGTTCTGCACATTTTAATCGCCTCTGCATTGGCGCAAATGTACATAAATATGTACTTATGTAAATATACATACATACGTATATGTATGTACTCTAGTTGTAACCATTTATTTCTTATTATTAAACTGGCGTTGCACTTGCATTATAACATGCATATGTGTGTACATATGTATATACATAC
>NW_016217611.1:0-1613 GCF_001687245.7 Rhagoletis zephyria | reverse complement strand
GTCATCTTTGTTTGTAAAAAATTTCGTTTATTAATTTAAATTTCCTAAAGTTGCGGGTAAAAGGGTTCCTTCGTGCCGAAAATCTTCCCGAAAAGGCTCTATTGCTTATTGATAATGCTCCATGCCATCCCAAAGACGGCGAGTTAATGAGTAGTGATGGTCAAATATCTGTAATGTGTCTTCCTCCAAACTGTACTGCACTTATACAGCCCATGGACCAGAATGTTATAAGACTTACGAAATTGAACTACAAAACAAGCCTTTTAAGTGACATCGTTCGCCGTGGAAAAACAATAGACGAATCTCTGCGAAACATCAACTTAAAACACGCAATATGCTTTTTAGCTAATGCCTGGAATGCTGTTAATGTGACCTCCATTCAGTCATCATTTCAAAAACTGTTTGAGGTAACATCCGAATGGGATAGTGAAGATGTCATCCCTCTTTCAGAGTTACGCTTACAGCTTGTTGANTATCTATAATGTGTCTTCCCCCAAACTGTACTGCACTTATACAGCCCATGGGCCAGAATGTTATAAGACTTACGAAATTGAACTACAAAACAAGCCTTTTAAGTGACATCGTTCGCCGTGGAAAAACAATAGACGAATCTCTGCNGCATTGAGCAACCACACAAACGCCAATGTCATTCAAAAACCAACAACAACAACAAATTATAATTTGTAAGAAAGTACATGGGAATAAAAACGTCAGCTTAAGACGCCCATGTACACAGAAATAAGTATGAATAGAACAAGTAAGTAAGAAGAGCAATGTCAAGCCAACCGCCCTCAGTGGCGAAAGTAAGACCANATGAACCTATTTTGGAGCCTTTTGAGCAAATGAAGATCCCTGTATCAATTGTGACCTTACTGATGGTGAAGAAACAAACAACGTGGTAGTAAATACGAAGAAAGTTACACAGGAGGAGACTATATCAGCATACAATATTTGCTTAGAATGGGCTGATCAAAATAATGCCTCTTTAGACGATATTATGACGCTCCAGAGACTTAGAAGCAGCGTAGTACTGAACAAGCGAGCTTGCACAAAACAAACAAAAATTTCAAATTTTTTTAGTTCCANCGAAGGATGTCAGATGACCAAAGGCAAACAACAAGGGTGCCAGTGAAAGCGGGACCACAACCGCTAACTATAGAAGAGTACCGAAGACGACAGGCAAAACCAAAGAAGGAAGCACCAACACCCCTCCGGATAATTATTAAAAGAAGAGGCTACACCAATAAGCTAAAGAGGGAAAAAGCAATACTTTTGAGAATCATCAACAGCGACCCACCACCACCTTGGAACCGTGCAACGGAAATATGGGAACAAATTAGCAACTTAGAACATATGATTAAGGCATATGTAGGCAAAAATAAGCCAATAATGTAAAACTGCAGTGCTTGTCGCCGAAGGCGCAAATGTGGACACGAGCTAAGACGATACCTATCACCGCAAAGGTCAACAAACAAAANTGTCGCCGAAGGCGCAAATGTGGACACGAGCTAAGACGATACCTATCACCGCAAAGGTCAACAAACAAAACAACAAAAAAGCAAAGTTACGAGGGTCGTATGAAAACTACCCGATTTTGAATAGAGATGGCGCTG
>NW_016217610.1:0-1613 GCF_001687245.7 Rhagoletis zephyria | reverse complement strand
TACAACGAAAGTTTAGCGCATAATGGCATTTACGAATACAGACCGCTTCCTCATAATCCTTGTGTTTGTTGTTTGTTATTATTATTATTATATGTAGTTAGTTACTTATTTAGATAAATCGATTTTTATTTTTTATTTATTGCATAAGTTTATTTATTTTATTGAGTTTTAGCTGTAATTTTATTTCAACCTAACTAAATTCCAAAATGAAATGTAAAAGCAAAAATAAAGTTTTCTTATTTTAGTAAATAATTTGATTTGCAGTTTTATTTTTTATACATATGAAATATTATTTTGTTGCTTCAAATATTTTTATGATTTTATTTGTTTTTTTTTTATACAGAAAAGGGAAGTGTTCTCCGAATTACTACAGCGAAATTACCGAACAATAGCGAAATTCCTGAAATACATAGAAGGCGAAGAGCTGCAAAAAATAGATAAAATTATCGCAAAGCCCCGAAAAATTACGAAAGCTCCCGAGTAAAGCCTCTTGAATTTTTTAATTGTTTAACAATGTCTAAAAAATAAAGAAAATAATCGACTGATTTTGGTTTATATTTCCTTGGAAACAGAATTTCGTTCAAAATTTTCATTCCTGGAAAATAATAATTAATTTCCAATATCCACCTACATATTTAGATCGGTATAAGAAAAAAATTTTCAAACCAATCGCAGAAGAAAGTATTAAAAATTTATTACAGAAACTAAAATCGAAAAACGCTGATAACGTTACAGGTTCCCCAAATTTCGAAACAACCAAAGGAATGAGAATGAAGAATTATTTTTAAAAAGTTTTAGAAAAGCGCGACACATCTGGTTTGGCTTGTAAGCGGTGTTTAAACACGAATCTCGCCATTATGCTAGATTCTTCAAGTGAAGATGAAAATTGGGAGGATGCATCCGACATTTTCGGCCGGATGCAATTGTCATTATTTTTTATTAAATATAATGTTCCAATTTTCAAATTCAAGTACTAAATAAAATAAATATTATTAAAAATTAGTAACTTTTCCATTTTTTTATTAACCTAAATAACCTAATTTACTTACCTAATTGTTGCTTAAAAATACTTGACTACTGCATTCGCATTCGCGTCCGCGGATGTCTAAAATTCCACATTCGCAACATCCCTAAAGCATACCAAAGCCTCTCGGTATAATTAAGCATATATGTAGATCGAGAGACATCCTGTTTGCAATATGCAGATTAATCAGCTTTTCTACGATTTAAGCAGAAGCGAAGAGAGACTTAGATTGTCTTAAAAGCATCGGGAAATATGTCAGAGCTTCTGCCGGCCTTTGGTATAAACGACATTCTGACCGCGCTCTAAGCCCTGTGACGATTTAGCCAGAGAAGACTGCAGAGGGCAGCGGACGATGGATTTTAATGATGCCTCTAAGCATTAATACAAAATGTTTTTTACAGTTTTGAATTTGTTTATTTAATTTTTTATTCCAAAAGAAAACCCGTTAATCTCAAACGCAATCGGTTCAACCCACTCGGCAAATATATATTTTGAATATAATTTTACTTAACTTCATTTTCTAATTAATTAAGTCCTTTTATTTTTAGTTATGCACTTAAATTCTTTTTTTATATTCCTCTGCGCACAA
>NW_016217609.1:0-1613 GCF_001687245.7 Rhagoletis zephyria | reverse complement strand
CTTATACTTGGAAGTATTTTTCTGAAAAGGCATCGGTACCAAGCCGATATCAACCAAAAAGTATCGAGTATGTACTTTTATTTACTCATTTTCCGTCAGCTAGCTTGCTACTTTTACTCAAAAATTTTAGGTTGACCGTGAAGATCCAATTAAAACATGTCCAAAATGATGTCTCTCTATCCAAACGATTTAACAATCGTCAAGCAAACAAATAATAAAAAGACAAATACATTTGTATTAAAGATTTGTTTACGAACTGTTTCTACAAGCTTATCTTTCAGTTGAAGCAACACCACCAAGAAAATGAAATTCAAATGAAATGAGGTATGGCAAACTACAATAGCAACGGTAAATTTTGTTTGCTCTGTTGCTCAAATGGCTTTGAGTTGATCGAATAATGTGCTCTCACTTATTGCTCTACCTTATATTTTGGCATTCGTACTTTTGCTTTACAAGCGATGGGAGTTTATGTATGAGTACTTTTTGCCGATACCAAATACTTACATCCGATACCTACTTATTGTATTTGGTGAAAGTATCGATGCCAAAAGTACTTGGTTTCAAGATGAAAGTATCGAGTACCTACTTGTATTTACTTGTATCGCAACATCCCGGGCACTTGCTGGCAAGAGTGATTCTGCCTTGGATTTCCATGCTGACATTATTATCGGTGTTAATGCTGGTTCCCAAGTAAACGAAATTCTCTACTTTCTCGAAATTGTAACTGTCAACAGTGACGTGGGTACCAAGGCGAGAATGTGCTGACTGTTTGCATGATGACAGGAGATACTTCGTCTTGTCCTCGTTTACCACCAGACCCATTCGCTTTGCTTCCTTATCCAACTTCGAAAAGGCAGAACAGACTTCACTGTTTTTGATACCGATGATATCGATGTCATCGGCATAAGCCAGTTGTAAATTGTTCCTGAGCGGTTCAGTTCTGCAGCTCGTATTATCTTCTCTAACATTAGATTAAAGAAGTCACATGAAAGGGAGTCGCCCTGTCTGTAACCCCGTTTGGTGGACAACGGCTCGGAGAGGTCTTTTCCAATTCTGACGGAGCTTGTGGAACTGCTCAGCGTAATTTTACACAGGCGTATGAGTTTTGAGGGGATGCTAAATTCAAACATAGCGGCGTATAGGTTACTCCTTTTAGTGCTGTCAAAAGCGGCTTTAAAGTCGACAAATAGGTGGCGAGTGTCGATTCTTTTCTCGCGGATCTTTCCCAAGATTTGGCGCATTGTGAATACCTACTCTATGGTGAATTTGCCAGGTCTAAAGCCACACTGATAAGGCCCAATCAGTTCATTGACGGTGGGCTTCAGTCTTTCACACTATACGCTCGATATGATCTTGTAACCTATGNTAGAAGGCTGATCCCGCGGTAGTTGGCGCGAATGGTGGGGTCACCTTTCTTGTGGATTGGGCAGAGCACACTTAAATTCCAGTCGTCGGGCATCTGACCATATTCTGACCAAGAGTTGATGCATGCACCTTATCAACTGCTCGCCGCCGTACTTGAATAACTCATCTGGCAGGCTGTCAGCTCCAGCAGCTTTGTTGCTTTTCAGCCGCGGTATTGCTATTCGTACCTCGTCATAGTCAGGCGGTGG
>NW_016217608.1:0-1613 GCF_001687245.7 Rhagoletis zephyria | reverse complement strand
TAATTTTTATTATAATTTTATTATTTCATTATATTGCATTTATTATAACCTATTCTTGTAATTAAACTTGCATTCAAAAATAAAGGCTAAACGCTTTCCCTATTATTTTAATTAATAGGGGTATTCTCTGAGTCTTGCAAAGCTTGGGACAGCTTTGCAGACCGTGCAATCCGTGCACCATGCAAGGGCTTTGCAAGACTCGGAGAATACCCCTATTGTGTTTTCAATAGATTTGTTCAAGATCAGGGCAACAATGAAGTGTAAACGGTTGCCATCGTTCCCACAACAGTCGAGTCTACGTAACCGGAACGACCCAGATTTACAGCAACACTCGCCACTCTATCAGTATTTAATTATAAGGAGGCTGAATTTAAAAATCTCCCAAATAATTTGACAGACTTTGGTGAACGTGGTAGGGTTAATAAGTTAATAAATCTTATCGACTTTCCATTATAGCTATCGATCATTNCTGGTTTATAATTTAGACACAATTTAGGATTTCACGTCATTTCCACCGTACTGACTTTGCTAGGGGAGTCGTAAAGCCATTAAACTATTCACCAACATCCTCAACAAAACCTGATATGGACAAAGAGATTGGCGCTAGCCAAAGTGAGCTCATGGAAGATCCTCAAGGGAGTGGTTTTAAGGTGCTTGACCAAACTGTGTTATCGGCGCTTCTCAAAGAAGGTAATATTTCTTTATATATATTTACCCAGAAAACCGTCTAACCAACGCATGATTCAGATATTAACACAGATTTGCAAAATGCGCCAAGAGAGGACACAGGTGCCCTGAAAGCGTGTGTAACACCGGAAGTGGCGAATGTTACTAAGGAAGTACTATATGAGGAGACTACTGATTGCGAAATGGCAAAAACCGATTCGAGCACACTGGTGGAGTGTGTAGCACCGATAGTGGCGAAGGTTGCTAAGGAAGTACTAGGAGAGGGGACTAATAACTGCGAAACGCCAAAAACGGACACGGGCGCACTGATAGAATGTGTAGACCCGGTGGTTGCGAATGATACTGGGGAAGTACTAGGTGAGGAGATTTATGATCGCGAAATGGCAAAAACGGACAAGAGCGCACCGGAAGTGGTAAAGATTAGTAAGGAAGTACTAGCAGAAGAGAATAATGATTGCGAAATTTTAAAAACGGAAACTAGCCCCCTGGTAGAGTGTATAGCACCGGAAGTGGCGAAGGTTACTAAGGAAGTACTAGGTGAGGACACTAATGACTGCGATGTGCTAAAAATGGACACAAGCGCACTGATTGATTATGTAGCACCGGTAGGGGAGAAGGTTACTGAGGAAGTTTTATGTGGGGTATCTAATGAGTGCGAAATGAAAGCAGCGTCAATTATGTACGTGCCCAACTCAATAGAAGAAATCCAGAAAACCAACAATGCTGAAAATCATGCAAAAATTTCCAATAAAGAAGCGGTAGTAATTGAATCCGTTATTCAAATCGTTCCGGCCAGCGATGATTTAGACCACAAAAGATCAGCATTAGAAGTGGAAGCGATGGCTAAGCCCAGTTCCGATGCTATAGTAATAGTTGCTGGAACCGATGCTGGGATGGCGCCGGACACAGATGTTATCGAAGTTATG
>NW_016217606.1:0-1613 GCF_001687245.7 Rhagoletis zephyria | reverse complement strand
GAAGTTGCAAAAAATCGCATTGAATTTTGATATTTTTTCTGACAGTTTTTCGCACTTTTTCCCGTAAAAAAAATTCCTTTGTATGGAAGGAGATGCGTGATACCATCAGAAAAAATATCATCAAAAACCAACGCGATTTTTTAGCAACTTAAAATTGCACTTAGTGTATTAAAATTTAATAAGCTATAAAATGCTTGGAATTGGAACTAAAAGTTTGTGGAATTTTATAATTTTTATAGAAAGTCTGAAATTTGGATCTATATTGTTATTGTTAGATAAGGAGCTGAATTTTATTAACAAATTTATGAACCTCAAAAAAGCAAAAGTCGTCAAAACTGGTAAATGTGTTGTTGTGCTATCTTTTATCGCAACTTAACTTATCGTAACTTAAAAGTCAAATCATTTAAAAGTAATATAATATTGACGTGGAATATTTTTCTACAGTATTCTTCATGAGTATATATAGATTAATTTCTTCACGTATATAACAATTTCGGAATGAATTTCAAGTGTGCCAATCAAAATTGGAATTTTCGTTTCGCAAATCATCGTAATTTTATAATAAATGCAATTTTTTCATTTGGCGACACACCAGCTTTATTACTCTTGATTGGCTCGTTTCGGCAAGTAGAACATTTCACCGTTTAATATTTGAAATTTTTAAGTATGTATGTATCTCAAACTTTTAAAATGTAAAAACCGTTAAATTTAAAAAATTACAAAATAGCGGCGGCAGAGAATCTGCATTATGCAATTTTGTTTAAATCGGCGGCACACTCTTGAAACTTCCCAGATACACTGTATTTCATGCCAACTTTCAATGCCTCTAATAGGAACATTCTATTTGAAAACTTCCTAAAGTTATTAAAAAAAACCATTTAGATTTTTTCGAGTGACAATGAACGAATAAGTGATTTCGTAACTTGTTCGCTTAAATAATTATCTTAAGGCTAAAATTGTTCAAATAATTGATTAATTTTTTATTGTACTTATTTCTGGAACTGCATTCAATGAAATAAATGCAAGAAGCTGTTTTCTGTCGAGAGAAGGGAGTGACACTAAAAAAAAAATGCTGAAAATACATATAATGAAAAACTCCTACACTCCAAATGCTTCCATCAGTTTTTCATTGTACCCAAACTACTCACTCACATTTATGTGTTCTATTTTTAATCAGAAATAATTTGAACTTGTTTTGTTTTGTTGTTTTCTTGATAAAAAGCTAAACTCCCTGTTAATAATTTTATTGTGATTTGACTAACAGTACTGTATGAATACTATGTAAAAAACGGGTTTATNTTTTTTTTTTTGAACTACCAATTTGCAAATACCTACATAATTTGAAACCCGGTAAAAAAAAAGTAATGGTCGAAGACTAATATATAATCAGTTAAAACTAAACATTTTAGCCTCTTTGACTCCCATTAATTTAAAGGTAAATTAATACATATCACTTAGGCTAGTTATTTTGAGAAGAAAAAAATTTAATTTGAAATGAATATTTTACAAACGAAGGGCAAAGTATTAAAAAAAAAGACCTGCCCAACGACACTCCTACGATTGGCTGAGTGATCGCCAGTTTAAAAGCGAGTAAATTCGCACCGAGCGTTTCG
>NW_016217604.1:0-1613 GCF_001687245.7 Rhagoletis zephyria | reverse complement strand
TAGCGGTTGAATTTCAACCGCTGGGCGAACACTAGTATATATAATTGCTTATACATTAGAAGTATAGTTAAGCCATAAAAGGGGTGTAAAGAGAACATGATTGCCTGTTTATATATAAGATATATACATACATACATATGTCTAATCTCTAATCTCTAATCTCTAATCTCTAATCTGTATTTAAATTCAAATGAGCCGAATGGAAGAAAGTGCAAAAGGCCTCAGCAAAAAAAAATATATATAAAAAAATCAACTATAATTTTTAGTGCATATTATTATACTAAAATTAAATTGCCTTCCGAGTAAAAGTTGAAAATTTTTATGAAATTTGTTTTTTTTTTAATTTGTTGAATTTTTGTGAGTTTTGCCCAAATTTTACTTATATGGTGTATGTCATACAATAAGACATATTTTCATAAGAGATTTGTGAAAATATATGACATTTAAATTTTGCATTTTGAATTTTTTTAAATGTAATTATATCAGTGCGGGGAGTTTCTCCGAAAATCGGCGAATTTCGCGGCGGCCTGCTGTCAAACCACAATTTTACTCTCACAAGTGGGAGTAAAAGGAGAACAGATCCAGAAGTGTACGGAAACGCTAAAAGCCCTTTTTTACAATAAAAACGTCAGTCGGTTTGTTTGCATGACATTGATACAACACCGATTTGGCTGAAATATCACTGAAAAAATTATTAAAATCTATACAATTAAGAATAATTGCGTAAATATTTTGTTGTTTACCTCTATTTTTTAATAAATAAATATACTTTGTTTACAAATGCAACCGTGCCTATCGTTTGACATTTTTCATGAATTTACAGAAAGAAAAACTCCGGACTAAATCCAGTAACGTCTGACTAGGAAGAGTTACTCAGTTATTCTCTCAGAAGTATTCCCACTTGCAGGGTTTTTGTTTATAGGAACGATTTGCTGTAAGTTATGACCCCGAAGCAAGGCGTCGCAATACCGAACGAATGCCGGTAGAGATACCAAACCCGAAAAAAAAATAAATTTTTAGAAGATAAAAATGAATGAATGAATGCTGATATTTTGCTACGAATCCACAAAGAGCTCCTACCACCGTACCAAACGCTTAATGAAAAATTGTCGGGCAGGTTCTGCAATTCACTTCCGTGTGAATCAGCCAATTTGAATTGAAAGTGAGTTTGTTTGAAATTCACTCGGGAAGTGAGTGCCTGTTTATCTTGACTTTTTGAAGCGTTTGTTGTATTGCATTCGTCGGTTAGAATATCCTAAAGAAAGAAGCTGACTATTGTTGCCGTTTCGTCGATCAGATCTATTTATTACCTGAGTTTTTGACTACATATTTTAAAACATTAGTCACTATTGACAAAATTTATTGAACATTTGAAGGATGCGCAGGTTAATGACGTTGTTCACACTTGCTTGATTATCAGGTTATCTTGTTATGTGGTTATATTTTTTATTCAGCTTACAACAATGAAATACATTTATTGATAAGTTTTGACTATTTATTTACATTAAAAAATGTTTCCATGATAACCTTCCTATTCTTTTTGGAAGTAGGTTAAAAAATCAAAAAAATTTCACACTTTTATTTAAAATTTTAAAGAAAATTGCTGGATATGC
>NW_016217603.1:293-1613 GCF_001687245.7 Rhagoletis zephyria | reverse complement strand
AGTGCAACAGCGCGCAAGGTTAAGAGTCAAGTGAGATGGGATACCTTTACATTTGATATTGTCACATGGTAAAAAAACATGGTAGCTATTACCATGTTTAACAAAAATAAAAAAAAGTGGGTACATTTATCTATTGAAAATTGGTTGAAACGAACGTTTAAACCTTTAAAGAAAGTGGTTCGGTTTTCGGTTCGTATCAAGCATTTGTGAAAAATTTCGGTTCGGGTAATGGTTCAGTTAATTAATAGAAAAAAGCGGTTTTCCGGTTCAAAACCGGTTCGATTCAAAACCGTTTTACGTCCCTGATTTTCATCCAACTTCACTAACTTCAAATTTTTTTTCTACTTTTTAAGAAACAAAAATTTTTCTGCTAGTGAATCTGGTGGCATGATTTTAGTTAAATGTCATAAACTTGTTAAAAGTGAAGTGGTCGGAAACAACAACGAATGTCAATAAATTAAACTAGCTTCTGCTTTCACAGCTTTACGTGTTCATTTCTCAAAATATTGCCCTCCGACTAAGCAAAAGTGCCATACTTTCAGCTAATATAGCCACAAAAAGCAACCTATTGAAAATGATCCAATATTTATAAGAAGGCAAAATTGTTTAATAGAAAAGAAAACGCCATAAGTTTGTAATTTATCTCTGTTTTTATATTTAAGTAATACAAACATGACTTCTGATGTAAAGCTTAGCTACGTATAATCTTTATTAACCAAAAAAAATTCAATGGATTTACTAGTCTTTCTAATTGTAGTTTATGTATTTAAAAAAATTTTATTCTGGTTGAAATATTTTAGCCGTTTTTAGCCGTTTTTTTTGTCCAATCTAGCCGGTCGCCCTGAAAAGTTCAGGCAACACTGCATACCAAGCTTGAGTGAAAACATTTGAAGAGATATGCAATATGAAACTTTCAGTCAGTATGGGAGGTGCCACGCCTCTTTTCCAAACACGTCCATTTTTTCCGTGAATATGAACATGATTTCACACAGTGTTGGCAAACTGTTAATCTGATTAACGATTAAAAATTAACGATTAAAATGTTAATCGCGTTTGATGATTAACATTAATTACTCGTAATCAACTGTACGATTAATGATTACATTTTTTTAATCGTTAATCGCTGGCTGCGTTTACGTTTAATTAATTTAAAACATTAATCGTTAATCAAATTAAAAATAAAATCTGATTAATTTGTCTAGTTTGTCCGAGTCCAAACACCAGTTATAGTAATTATTTTGTGTTTTTTACGCTTATAAAAAGCACATAATATAAAAAAATTATAATTATTGTTATTAGTAATACATAAACTGGGAACTT
>NW_016217603.1:0-146 GCF_001687245.7 Rhagoletis zephyria | reverse complement strand
GATTAACTGTTTAGTCGGATTAAAATTAATCATGATTAACTGTAATCAGATTGAATTTAATCGAATTAACTAACTGATTAAAACATTAATCGATTAATGCCAAGATTGATTTCACATACATATCACTATACCAAGTTTCAGTTCTC
>NW_016217602.1:0-1613 GCF_001687245.7 Rhagoletis zephyria | reverse complement strand
CAAATCTTGTTCAACACATTTGTCGTTTATTTCCCAGCCCAGCTCAAGTTTCCAACTCCGCATTGTATTTGTTTGTGTGGCTCGCACACACCTTACACACTTTGCTTGGCAATTCACCACAGCCAGCATGTGTTGTGTGCGACCCGACCAACATTTGTAGTGTTGCCATTCATGAGACTTTATGCTCTTTGTTTGATTGATTTTTGCATTTTGTTAATTTTCTCGCCCATTCTCGTCGTTCGACGTTTTGTCGTATCTTTCACTTTGCTTTGATTCATCATTCGCAACCCAGGGTTTATCACCGCTGATGTCTTCGGTCGACCCGCCTTACATTGGTGTGCGAGTGCATGTGCAGGCATATAACTTTGGCCTCCATCTCTCGCACACCCCTTTACAATTTCTTCTTCCACTTCAACCAAATACTTCAGTTGTTGGTATTAGTGTTGCTACCATTGGCGCTGCTGCCGCCGCCACTGCCTGCGCACGATGAGTTTTCAGTTTTCATTTCCTTCGCTCAACCGATTCGATTCTTCTCCATCGCCATCGCCGTCTCATTCCTATATACATACATTTATACTCATTCTTTCTTCGCTAACGCTGAGGTTTGTGGCTATTTTTTTATATACATATATCATCGGCAGTACACATACATATCCATGTACTTATATACTCTGTATTCGTGTGTGTTATTTTCGTTTTATTTTGGCTTTGCTGCTTGTTTTTATTTCATTTATTTTGGCCTTTTTAATGGATGTGAAATAAATTTCGCTAATGCTGCTTTTGCAACTTTTTATTTTTCCATTCGCATTCGCTTGCCGCTCACCGCCTCAGCTTCCACGTTTGCTGGTTGAACGTGAGCGACGTTGCCGCTTTTCTCATGTTGAAAATAGAAACGGCATTAAAGTTTTATGTGCTGTGGACTTTTCAGTATTTTTGCATAAAACAGAATTCCCTGTGTGATTCGCTATGGTTTTATGATTGCTGTTATTTCATTCTTGTTGAAGTAACCAAAAAAAAAAAACAAGGGTTTATTCGGTTTAAAGACTTACAGAAGTCTACAGCGTCTGATCACTATGAGGTGAGCCAGCGAGTGAGGAGCAAGCTGCTCGCTATAAATTCCCCACTTCCTTGAAGCCACGTAAGAATCCAAAAATTAAGCCTCGGATAAGACCTTTCCAGTATTGTAACGACCTCGGCAAACCCTATAAGGACTATGATTTGAGGGCATGCATTCGGTGTGTCAGGTGTCTAAACAGGCCGGCTGGTTTAAGCCCGCGTGAAAGGAATTGACTGAACGCCACACAAGGTATTTGAAATTACATTTGGGGATATGCTTAACAGCTGTTTCTTGTTTACAAAGGAATTTGCGACTTTGCGCGAGGTTTTAACGTCGTCATCACCCGAACACATCGACACAGCAAATAATATTGCGGCTTAAGAAATCTGTAGAACCTTCCGACTTCTACTACAGTTGGCATGTAAAGATGTCGAATATTTGGTTCGAGAGAGATTTCGTCACCAAGCACTGCCATTCACTCTGGCGAACGAACAATTTGCCAAAATCAACTTCAAAGAGAGATTCTTCCAACGACTCGTTAGTACTTACATAGAGT
>NW_016217601.1:0-1613 GCF_001687245.7 Rhagoletis zephyria | reverse complement strand
TATGAGTAACATACTTTCCTGTTAGTTTTTCTTACAAAAAATCTTTGCGCATTAAAATCCATAATATTAGCAACGAATTCCTGCGACATCCAGCTTATCCACCTGCCTTAGCTTCCTCCGACTAAACCTTTTTTACAAACTTAAATGAGTCACTCGACGGCTCGAGATTTGTATCGAATGAAAAGGTCAACACTGTAACAAAGGGCTCGTTTGGCGACCTTGTGGAAACTAGTTCTTGGAAAGGGCTAAAAAAAATTGAAAACGCTGCTTTGATGGTATCGAGTTTCATGCCAAGTGCCGACTACCGTCTTGTATTCCATCAGAAATTGACAAAACAGTATTTAGCATAGCGTTGTCTTTAAAAAAGTTTAAAGTTTTTTCGAAAAGAAATGATCGTTATTTTGGATTTTTATATATATTTTTGGATCATTTTTAACCGTTATAATTCCAACAGCGTTTTTATGATCTATTGAAATCTTTTATGATTCAAGAAATTAATTCTGAAAATAACGGTTACAATATGATTGAAAAAATAAAAATCATAAGATTTTAGTCGTTATGATCGTAAAAATATAAATTACGATTTTTAAATGATTTCAAATCGAAAACCTTCATCAGAACGCTATTTTCCGTCCATGATAATTATTTGTTTTTTGTTATTTTTTGGCCATTTAACAATTATATTCAANCATGATAATTTTTTTTTCATATTTACAAAATTTAGTTAATAAAAGCACATACTATGGGAATCCAATATTCATTTAACCCTAAAATTATTTGCATATTTTCATAGCAGATTGTATGCTTTACTGTTCTGCTTATTTTTAAGTAAAAAAAGTAAGTGCGCCTGGGCCACACTGGAGAAGTGAAGCTTACGTTACATACATATATATCTATTTTGTCTGATAACCAATATACCTACATATGCACATATGTACATACATACATATGTACATCTATCATACATATATCGATAACAAAATCGACGACAAATTCGATAGAAAAATCGATAATAATATCACTAAAAAAATCGATAAAAGTATCGATAACAAAATCGATAACAAATCGATAACAAAGAATCGATAGATATATCTATAATAAAATCAATAAAAATATCGATAACGAAATTGATAAAAATATCGATAATGAGAAAATCGATAACTAAATCGATAAAAATATAGATAACAAAATCGACAAAAATATCGATAACAAAATCGATAAAACATCGATAACAAATTCGGTTAAAAACAGATAAAAAAATCGATAACAAAATCGGTAACCAATCGATAACAAAATCGATGAGAAATTCGATAAAAATTTCATTAGCAAAATCGATAATAATAAACTTGGCTAAAAAATCGATAAAAATATCGATAATAAAATCGATAAATAAGTCGAAAAATAATCGATAACAAAAGCGATAAATCGATAAAGCCATCGATGAATAATCGATAACAAAGTCGATAATAATATCGATAAGAAATCGATAAAAATGTCGATTATTATATCAACAAGTCCCGAGAATCCCGAAAATCTCTTAAATCCCAAAATGGTTACAAAATTAAGTCTCTGTGTTTCTATCTATATCCTTTTATCTATAAATACCTTTGTTT
>NW_016217600.1:0-1613 GCF_001687245.7 Rhagoletis zephyria | reverse complement strand
TAAAAAGTGTTACATCATGTTACAGTTTTGCTCGTCACTGTATGTATTTGAAAATATTAATTATACATAAGTAAATATATGAAATTTGTCTACTTTAATGCTATTTATTCGCTATCATGATGATGCCAATAAAAATATATATTTGACAACATTCCAAATTGCTGTCTCACCAAAGCTAAAAAGCAAATGGCTCATTTTGCTCTGATTCAGCATTTTCGCTGAAAAAGTGTTGGGCAAACAACTACTTAATCTGCTTAGTCATATATGCATAAAAACCGCAGAAATGCAAATTAATGTGACATTTGAATAGCAGTTTTCTTTTTACACTTCCGAAGTGGCGGCATTTCTTGCAGAATGGTCTGATTGCTTTTTCTTAATCAAAGATTTCCAGGTGATAAATGGAATCTCTATTACAGTCAGCAAATTTTTGAACGGTCGATAAGCTTTTGAAACAAAAAATTAAAAAAAAAAGATTTCCAATTGTTATACGTACAAAATCCTACTCATTTCTTATTTAAATTATAATCTTAGAGCCAATTTCAGATGAAAATTTAAATTGCACTTAAGTTTAATTCTTGATTGTTATTTACATGTCATTTAGCTTTCGTTGGGTTTCAGTTCAAATTTATTATACTATGCTAAACAAGTGACACCACTGACTTGAAATTCTTGTTGCATTTGTTGGGTTGTTTACATTTTCTGCTGAACAGCTGATCGTTGTTTGGCAACATGGGGTTAAAAGATTATTATGAGTGCTAAGCGACGTCAACAGACTAAAATGAGTTAAAACAAAACACCCTTTTTGTCACTTAAAAAATGTTTATTTTCCCAAACAACTGTTTCCACGGGCGCGTGGTGTCATCTTCAGTTGCTGATAACCACGGAGTTGGTTGCATATCTCACACTAAAATAATTGCCATTAAAAGCAGATTAAATATAGATATGATTTTAAAATGAATTTTTGAAGTTAATAAACAACCTCTACTTAAAATGCTCATCTAAAATTGGTCTTAAAAACGAAGAGAAAGTTTTAGTTAAATAAATAGGTATCACCGAGTAATCCTGTGCGATGTCAGGGCGGTACCCAGCTAAGATTAGGCATCTGTGCTGTGTGATTAGCTCTTCAACAGCTTTGACATACGGAAATGATCTTTGATCATGGTTACGACGTACCCCCGCGGTCTAAGGGTTATAATATACCCGCAAGAAGGCGTAGTTGCCGTAAAGGGCGACTAAAATCCACCAATCCAAATCCAAGGTGGAACAGCATATTCCGATGGATGAATGGCTAGAGGGTATCTACATAGTCGCGAATATGCGAACTTGGGGCACCCTAGCAAGGTCTCACTTCAATAAAGTGAGTTACTGCGCTACCGCGACAAAGGGCGCATGTGAACCGGTATTCCCCTTTACTCATGGAAACAAAATGAACACAAACTTAAACAATAAAGAAACCAATGGCGAGAGCAGCCACAATAGCTCCACCAAAGAGTCTACAACACCTCAACAAAGAGAGGAAGAGCAGACCCCACTTAGCGCGAGCCAAAACGCTGCCGCTCAGGCACAAATGCACGGTGGAGAGAATACAGAGGTGGCGCCGATGACGATACCGC
>NW_016217599.1:0-1613 GCF_001687245.7 Rhagoletis zephyria | reverse complement strand
TAATCGAAAGAGTCTCGAAAAGGCTTTATTTCTAAACTACATATGTATAGCAGGGTTTCCACATATTTAAAAATTCAAATTCAACTTGAATTGTCAGGCGAAAGAGATTTAAAAAGGTTGCCAACTATTTAAAAATTTAATTCAAACTATAAAACAATTTCAATGAATTATTTATATTTTGGTCATTTCTAAACTACATGTAAATAAGAAAACATATCACAAGAGAGAGGTTTAAGAAAGTCTTAGTTTGAAAATATGTTGAAGATGGTTAAAAAAAAATTAAAATCTTCTGTCTTTGGCATAGTTTAAGTATATTGGCGCATATTCATAGTCATATTTAACACTCAACTAAGTCGAAACTATTCTAAGTCACAACTAAAGCTATTCATAGTCGCCTTAGTTTCGACTTTTCTGGCTAAGTACCAACTTAAAATTTAGTTTCGGCTGCAGCTGCAACTAAGTCGTAACTAGGAAGAAGTATTTTATCAAATTAAGGGAAAACAGACGAAATATGTAAAAATTAAGTTGGTAGAGGGTGATTTTGATAATATTGNATTTAATAAAAATGTAATTTTTCCAAAATATCGTAAAGAAAAAGCGATACATTTTCACACTCGTTTTGCTATATCGTAAACTAAGTCGAAACTACTTAGTAGAAGTCTGAAATGCGACTATGAATAGAGGTAAATTTTATGTTGGTACTTAAATTTAAGTTGCAACTTTGTTAGTTTTGACTTAGTTGCTGGACTATGGATACGCGCCATTCAGTCTTATTGAAAATACACATAGGGCTGGTTTCTCCAACTCAACTTAACTTAGTTAAGCCAATTTTCTTGACTTAGTCAAAAATAAGCTGTGTAAAACGTAGGCTAACTTTTGACTTAAGTCCGAAAAGTGGCTAAACTAAGTAAAGTTGAGTTGGAGAAACCATCCCACAATGTAGCACGTAGAAATTTCATGCACTCAGCGAAACGGGTGAGAGCAATCTAGTTTTTATATAACCCAGGGCTATCATTGAATCCATCGTAGTCAAATTTTTCCGAAAATCTATGAAAATTATATGAGTAACCACTGTTGCCAACTTAGTGCTTTTCTTAATTCAAAACGCGAAAATTTGCGAGTTTGGTGCTTGGTGCGTTTTTTTGGTGATTGTTTTTGTTTTAGTTTGAAGACACCAAAACTGTAAATATGAAACAAAAAAAGAAATTGAATTTAGAGCAATTGAAAATTTCGTAAGGAAATTTACAAAAATGGAAACAAAATCATGTGGCAGCACTTTCAATCATGTTAGAGTTACATACGGTAATTTGCCACTGCAGCAAAAACGCCCATGTTCCTGGGACCAGAAATCGATCTTTAGACTTTTAATTTGGGCTGAATTTGTTATATTTTTACGAATATTAAAAAAGCACGAGCAAAAAAACAATTTGAATCCGCATACCTACAATCAAATTTTGTATGCATACAAAGTCCATTAAATTCTCCAATAAAAAATTTTGTATTTTTCCGAGAAAAAACGCGATTTTTCTTGGATTTTAGTGCTTTTTCAAATTCAACAACAACACTTCGACTTAGTTTACGATATAGCAAAATGAGTGTGAAAATGTATCGAT
>NW_016217598.1:0-1613 GCF_001687245.7 Rhagoletis zephyria | reverse complement strand
AATGTTGCTGCACATGGTCTGCAAAAAAGGATTCTTGTTAGTCAATGTCGAACTTTTATGAAAAAACAAGATGATTACCTGACTGTAGGAGAGAAAAAACAACTGATCGGCAGTGTAGCGAAGCGAGGGGAGGATCTGCGGTACGGCGTCATTTCCGCTTTTGGCAATAAACTCGCGGAAGGCGAGGTGAGCCACCTTCAACGCGCCAATGTCGGAGTACGTCGCAGAGACGGTTTCATTCGCCTAGGAAAACAGATACAAGGATTAGTCTATCTTTCTTCAATTTCGACAACAATATCTTACCTTAAGCGACTCCGGCTCCAGCCCGGTGAGCACGTCTCTCAAGCAGGCAAGCTTCCGATTGAAGCCTCTATGTGAGGAATGCGACCGATTGGAGGAGAGCCGTCCATCAGGGAGCCCATAATGTAGACCAACCAAATCGAAAGCCTTCAACAGCTGGGCGGCAACCTGGACGCCCAGCCCGCCAAACTGCAACACCGCCGGCTCACTGCTGCTGTAGAAGGGCAGCAGGAGCACCCCAAAGGGGACGTACAGTTTGTTGGCCGCATAGTCGTACCGAACGGCCACCTCGTAGGGCAACACCGGCCAGCTGGTGTCCACGTTCTTCTCGCTGAGCAGCATTTCCATCTTCTTGTGCCGGTGGTCAATCGCCTCGAAGATATTTTCCAGAAACTTCACCTGGACCATGTACTCGTTGTAGTAGGCCACCAGGCGGTCGGTCTTCATGACAAAGTTCGGCTGGCCGACCAGCACCTCCATCGCCTTCAGCTTCATATTCACCAGGCGGGCAGCTTCTTCATTTGCCGGTGATTCCTGTGAAGTCCCACTTGACCAGTCAAAAAGGCTCCCAGAGTGCTTAAGAATGGTCTCGCGAATCGAGTTGACCACGTCATTCTTCGCCTGTACGGTGGCATTGGAAATGTCCGCAATTCGGCCGTTGATGTACAACGAAGCGAGTCCGTAGCCCATAAACTTTGAGGTCGTCTCCAGGCAGAAGCGCCACCGGTGGGCGTCGTCCAGTAGCATCGAGCTGGGCATTCCGAGCAGCGTCTGGCGGAAGTTTCGATGCACCAGGCGGAAGTCCCTGGAGAGGTAGGGCGCATAGGTGCTCACCATGCGCCAGATGAGGTAGTCATTGAGGCCGCGACTGTCCGTGGTGGAGATTACGTTGGAGACGTTGCGGAAGTAGCCCTCAAAGGCGAGCAGGACGCGGGTGTTGTCGTTGAGGCGGGCCTTGCTGAAGAAGCGCTGCAGGACGTCGGTCCACTTGATGGATGGGGCGATTAGTTTTAGCTCGCGAATGGAGAAACGGCGTTTGAAGACACTGGCCGGCGTCAGGTACTCGGCCTTGTCGGGGGTAATCTCTGCAATGCGTTTTTCATAGGCAAAGGTGTTCTCCGCGAATTGGCTAGAGTCGAATTTGGTGCCGCCGAAGATTTTGACCGTCTCTCCCATGTACTGCTTGTAGGCGTCCACTACCTAAAAAATAAGAATAAAGTGTTAAAAATCTTTTAAAAAACGAATCCAAGTAGGAACCTTACACTGCGAAACTTGGGATCAAAGTAGTAGCTGCGGGGCAGGCCCAGCCCGTC
>NW_016217597.1:0-1613 GCF_001687245.7 Rhagoletis zephyria | reverse complement strand
ATTGTTTAATTCCTGTATTGTTGCAAGTAGACTACTTACTCAAGTAGCATTGGTAGTTTTTGAAATGATTCAAAATGTGTATGTACATGTACAAATGTGGTATCAGAATAGTAATGTGTACTTATGTATGTATGTAAAGGGTGATCCATCTATACCCTTGTATAAAAAAAGTGGGGTATCATGGTGCNCCATCAATTTTAGTCTGATAATGTGCAAATTTGAAGTGGCTACGAATTACCGTTTATTTTTTAGAATTTTTTTTGTCGCATTGGCTTCCATATAATGAATAAACTCAATTTATTTGTATATGGAAGAAATCCGCAACACCTTTGGCGAAAAAAATTCTAAAAAATCAACGGTAACTTTTAGCCACTTGGAACTTGCACATTATCAGACTAAAATTGAAGGGGCTAAAAAACTGTGTACTCAAAAAAATTCTAACACTTCCGAGAAAAAAGTTTGAACTTTAGGTCAAGATTTGTTGCACTTTTTTGTGGTTTTCTACAAATTGTTACACTTGGGTTTATATGGGGTTTGTCTGAGAATGAACTGTATTTTAATTGAAAATTCTTAAAAATAAATTAATAAACATAAGTGGCACACAATATCACTTTGAAATGGCGTGCTATAGATATGACCGATACTGTAGATGTACATAGATACCTTCTATAAAGTATTAAAGTCTTTTTCAAATTTGGTGTGAAACTTCTGAGTAAGTTGAAGACAAAATTGGAGCTAAGCTAACCTACCTAAGCGACGAAAGCGGTAAACGAGCAAAATATACGCCCTTATCATTTATCTCTTATAGCATAGACAGACGGCAGGCAACGTTATGGGGATTAACGGCGCGGTTGGTCTGATCAAAATTGTACCCTGACCAGACGGCAGTAACGCGGATTAAATAAATAATATGAAATAAAATAACAATACAATATAAATTAAATAAAGTAATTTGTTTTTGCTATTTTATGGCCTTATAACAATTATATTCAACACTTTTTATTGAGCTTGAGGCCGTTTTTTTGAATGAAAACTTATTGTGGAAAAGCAACAATAATTTGAAAAAATGGTAGAAGTGATAGCTATTTCGGAAATTATCACATTTCCTCATCAGACTTCTTTCAGTAGGATTCGCACCGACGATCCCACTGACTCAGCCAGTTGCCTACGCACTGTGCTAAGTTCGCCTTGTTAATTCTTGTTGCTATACGGACGTTCGATACGGACGTATAAACGCAAACTCACGCATCGAGACATTTTAGCTTGTCGCCGCAACTCGCATTTGAAATGCGAGTTAGAGCCTCTTAATGTCGTATAAAAACGATCTTCGTTAAAAAATTTTTCGAACAGCTGTTTTTTATGAATGTTTTCTTAGCTTTCAAAATGAAAAAAAGTGATTGTGATTCATTGGACACACTTGCAATATGCATAAACGCTTGCCATTTAAAGTATGGTTCACTGTAGATCGCTACGCGTTCCAGCAATTCATGTACACTGAGGGAAACATATCTTAGAATTTAGAAAAAATTGTATCAAGCGTCTTTGCACACTCAGCTACACATGTAAATGTGTATACATGGAAATGTGTTTTCAAATGTTGAGTTTGAATCAAC
>NW_016217596.1:0-1613 GCF_001687245.7 Rhagoletis zephyria | reverse complement strand
CTCCTTTCTCAACACCCGCACCAGCAAGCATTAAATTCTATGTTCAATATCACAACGCTAACATCGGAATCCCTCTGGTCGGCTCTTTTAGATAGACGCGGTTCCTTGATATCAGGCTCTCTGGCTCGTAAGATTAAGCCGATGATACCTTAGGATACTCCATGGGATTGAAGGGTATCTCACGATTACATATATACAGCACCCGTCCAAACCTAGGCTTACTTAGGAAGTTCGTTAGACGTTTTGTGAATGAGTGCTTTTCCGTGACGTGACTCTGGTCTTCATAAACCGAGGTATTATTTCAGCACGATTTTCGTAGCCTCGCATTTAGGATCTAGAGACTCTGAAATTGCTGTATTTTGGAACGGATTTCTTTCATCCCTTGTCATGGGAATGCTCTTTTACATGCATATAATATCGTATCGGATATGCCACTTGGAACCCAATTGACTCAATTCAAGGGTCGAATTTCCCCAATCTGCTAAATGGGCATGGGAAGGTAAGGACTATGAGGTAAAAGAGCTATGTTACAACTGACTAGATGAGACACAACCCGATGAATAACCCAGTAAATGTTCAAGGCCGGTGACGAAGATTTTATAGGGTGTCTCTATGAGTTGTTTGAAAGAAAACACGGTTTTAGGCAAGCCGATTCACTTTCATTGAATCACATTGATGACTTGTGTTTCAAAGTGATTGAGTATATCTCAGACATTTTTAGCTTCTTCACTACACAAAACTTAACACTTTAACCCACGAATACGACCTTTTTTGCCACCTGGACCAAAGAGGTGAAGCTGAAGTTGTTTTGGTGTTTAGTTTGATGTCACCACAATTTCAATCGCAAACACCGCAATCGCCAATATAAATAGTAAACTGTCGCAACAAAGCCTGCAAATTCTTCGTCGGCAGAATTTGGGGACAAGTACGATGCATTAGACGAAGGTTCAGGCCTGCCAGTACACAGAACTTAGGATTACTTACACAACAAGACCTTCTGATGGACCAGGTTCAGCTATGCGTACGCCAACCATCAAATCATACGAACTATAGACGGGACTTAGTTAAGAGTCAATTAACACCTTCGCTAACACCTGATTTGAGTGCCATTATCGAAGATCAACCACCAACTATCACAGACGAAGAGTGCGAGTTGCTTGGTAAGACCGAGTTACTTGGACTCAACTCCGTTCTAGATACCCGTCGAAATTATCCGTTGATTAGGCCTATCATTGGATAAGCTAGATAACTTTGGCGACCACACCTACATAGTGGATTCACTGATTTAGGCAAGTAAGCTGATACTCGAACTCAATGGCAGGCGCAGAGGAGCCTGTGGACATTTTGTATGAACGACGATAGGAATACGGCAAAAGGAAGAGGCCATTGCCAAAATTTCTTGGACACAGCCCAATGGGACAAACGGCTGCCCAACAATCGATGGACCACAGTTGGCCAACCATTGGCACGCGTGCCAAGATTTTGTGAAGTTTGTGAAATGTTCCAAGCAAATTGTCAATATTTTGTAGAAATCGAACTTTTATGAATCCCGCGCCCAAGAAACAATCGTATCAAATGACACGTAACACCCACAACCAGGCCCAAAAAGGGCC
>NW_016217595.1:0-1613 GCF_001687245.7 Rhagoletis zephyria | reverse complement strand
GCTGGTATTTTATTTAAACTTCGATTGCAGTGTAGTGGTTGGAAGCGGTGAAATAGCAAATCAAAGCGAAACATTCAGCAAATTGCTATTTTTAATTTAACCCACAAAACGTCCTTGTATAACAGTAATTGAAGCTCTGATGCTTAGTTCGTCCTCTGTCTACGTGTATCACCTTTGTGGCCATATTTGTATTCGTCTTCGCCTTTGTATGCGTTTTCGTAATCGTCTTTAAATTCGTGTGCATATTCATTTACGTCTTCGTTTTCGTTTTCGCCTTCGTCTTCTTATTTGTCTTAACCTTCCTCTACGTGTTCATCCTTGCATCCGTCTTCGCTTCTGGGGGAAAACGCCATATCTCAGAGAATTTTTTAAAAATTCCCTATCTCAGAATTTGATTTAAGAACGCTCTATCTCACAATTGGATTCAAAAACCCCCATTTCTCAGCTGCCGATTCAAAAACGAGCTATCTCAAAGATAGGGCGTTTTTGAACCAAATTCTGAGATAGGGTAGTTTTCAATAAAATTCTAAAATTGGGCGTTCTTCAATCGATCGGACTGGATCGTTTCCTGGTGGACTTTGTCCGCCTTCCCCTCAATCGGAGAACCATCTGTTCGGAGATGGTTGGAGCTCACATCACAAGACATGCGAGAATGGACACTCCTCAAGGACATAGTTCATTTACACAGCAGTGGCCCGTCTAAGTATATTGTTATACGGNTCACTGCCTTCCACACCCACCAAAGCGATAGAGACACTCCTCAACTTTCTGCCCGTAGACCTTTTTCTGAAGCTGCAGGCGAAATGCAATGCAGTAAGAATAAATGTACTGCCAAAATGGAAAAACGCCATATTTGGTCATACCAATTACTCCTATACGTTTAGGTCCCCAGATTATACAACACCATCGATGGAGCTTAAGAATAAGTGTTCCACTCATATCCATTCGAGGAAGAACTGTGAGCATGACTCGGTCTGGGGCCTCCAAGATAACTCCACAGCCACCTACACGGAAGGCTCTAAACTAAATCAAGAATAGGGAGTGGGATACAATCGAAGGGCTTCCCTCTCTTTAGGCTACCAGACCACTCTGTACTCTGGCTTATCAAATCTTTTCTTAACTTGCCTTCAGTAACTATATGTATACTATATACTCCGATAGCAAAGCAGCTATCAACTCACTGGACTGCTGCAATACCTCGTCTAAAGCTGCGATAGCATGTAGGAAAGTACTTAACGTTTTAGCTTCAAAATCAACTACTCGCATCGTGTGAGCGTGTGGGTGCCAGGCCACAGAGATATTCAAGGTAATTGTGCAGCGGACGAGCTTGCGATGAAGGGAACCATACTGCCTGACGTCAACTCCTCTCATGCAGCGGCCATACCGTTATCTACCTGTAAGACATAGCTCAGGACGTACTTAGCTGAGAAGGAAAACAAAATAGTCGGAACAACCCACGTGTGGGACGACTCGATAAACCTGGCATAGCTCCGACAAGAAAAGATCCGATGCATTCATTCGGTTAGAACGCCATCTACTAAGGCTGGCGACCGGTTTCATTACGGGTTTGCCGACCGGACGAAATCGAAGTGTGGAGCACTACCTTTGTCACT
>NW_016217594.1:0-1613 GCF_001687245.7 Rhagoletis zephyria | reverse complement strand
TTGTTCGAAAAATTCTTTTCGCGAAATTATGCAAAAAGAAGCTGAAAATAAAAAAATTAAGAAAATCAAAAATTACACATATTTGCAAAGTGGCGCGCAAAAAAAATATTCGAAAACTACATAAAATTCTCTAAAACATTCGTCTAATTTCAAGACCTGACGGACCGGTACTCACACTTTTTTTATTAATAATCTTTCGCATCTGCATTTCAAAGTAAATTTTTTGGTAAGAAAATAAGAAAGTACCAAATAAATGATAGATACCTTCACCTGAAAATTCCACGACATTTACATAATTGATTACAGTTGAAAAAAGAAACACTTTCTTTAATGGGTTAATCGCCAAAGGCAACTAAACAGATTAGTCGGTATCGCGCTCGTTCCCGTATTTTTTGGAAATGTATCTTTCGTGAAGAAGGGGGACGAGTAAATAATGTAAAATTTAGTATTTATGACTTTTACTTTTCCCTCTCTAAGTCCAACAGTTTTTTTTATCAACTGTCACCATAACTTTTTTCTACCTGCCTCCATATAGTCGATACACTGTGCGCCGCAGGCATCAAAACAGTTTTATCTCAAAAAAGGAAGCGCTAATGTTACCTTTAAGAAGAGCTGGAAGTAAAACTTTCCAGAAAAATTTTGCGAAAAAATGATTAAATTCAAATATCTGAAATTACAGACTTTAATAGTTTTTAAAGTATTTTAGTTCACTGTTATAAGTGCCATAGCAACGAATTCGAAATATATGCATCTAATTTTTTTCAGCACTTAAACTTATAAAATTCGTTGTTTTTATTAGAATTGCCGAAAACGTAAAAACAACGTTACGTCAAAAAACGCTCAACCTTAAAAAAAAATATGAAGCTCTTCTTTTTAGCTACTATTATTATTATTTAGCTTCTTTTAGCTCTTTTTTTCAACCGTTTTAGCTCCAAACGAAATTTTTCTCAGGGAACACTGCTCATGCCTATCACAATTTAATTCTGACTCACAAAAACCGATAACGTAGGTGTCATGTGTTTATGTGTTCATGTTATTGTTCGAAACCAGTACTTCGTCCGACAACAACAATGCAATGCCGTGTTAATCTACACACCGTCGCCAGGGTAAAAGATTGTCGTAAGCGCCATTTGACGATTTTTAGTTCTACGTGCAGTTATATATTTTGTTATAAGGTCTTTCGATTGGTGTTATCAGTTTTTAGATATATCCTTTAGTTTCCGAGATATTGACTGCAACTTTTTCGATAATTTAGTAAAAATTTCGTTAGTGATGCAGTCATATTAAACTAATCTTCTTCTTCTTCTTCTTCTTCTTTGGCCCTGTAACCGCCTAAGCGATTTTGGCCGAGTTCAGCAAAGCACGCCAGTCGTTTCTCTTCTGTGCCAACTGACGCCAATTGGAAACGCCAAATGAAGCCAAGTCCTTCTCCACCTGATCTTTCCATCGCAGTGGGGGCCTCCCTCTTCCTCTGCTACCACCAGCGCACAGTGGTCAATAAATGGGATTTAATGTTCATAATTCACTGGAGCCTTCATTTCTCAACCAATTTGATATTATTTTTTTTATGAAAGCTAAAAAAATTTGCAAGAGACTAGTTGAGCCCAATTTTC
>NW_016217593.1:0-1613 GCF_001687245.7 Rhagoletis zephyria | reverse complement strand
TAAAAAATTCAATGCAATGTAGAATAAAAATATGGGTATCAAATTCAAGAGGAAATTTCTTTAGAGTTTAAAAAATTTAAAATTTTTTGGATTCACAAGGACGAATATTTAATTTTTTAAGCTGATAAAGTTAGAAGGAAGAAATTCCTTAACATATAATTTTCCCAAAAACAAATATTGCCAAATTTCATGGATAAAATTTTAAAGGGATATTTTCAATACTTATCAGTACTTATGCACCAAAAAATTGAATCTGTTTAAATTCTACAAAATTTCCTATTTAATTTGATACCCATACTTCTCTAAGCACTGACACAAAACGCAATTTTACTATATTGGCCTTGGTTTCTCCCCAAGAAGAATAGCAATAACTATGTATCAGGGTGGTTGCAAATATTCGCACTCGCATTCGCAACCGCGGAACTTCCGCATTAATTTTAACATTCACATTCGCTTTCGCATTCGCAATAATCTATGCGGATCTTTTGCGAATGCGAATATTGAAGGATTCGCATTCGCATTCGCAACCGCGGAGCTTCCGCATTAATTTTAACATTCACATTCGCTTTCGCATTCGCAATATCCTATGCGGATCTTTTGCGAATGCGAATATTGAAGGGACCGAAAATAAGAGTTATTTTTTTACGAATTAAACTTGGCCAAATATTTTTTATTCCGACATACAAATTTGGTATCAAATGATATAGGACTTAAATGCTTTAAAACTGAAATGTCTACATCCGCATCCGCATTCTCATCCGCGGATGTCTAAAATTCCACATTCGGAACATCCCTACTATGTATGTACATTAGAGTGGTCCAAAAAAGTTGGCATAGATATTAAAAAATTTCAAAAGTAAGAAAACTAAGGGAGTGCCCCGTTTTCTAGGATGAAATTTTATTTTCCCATACAAAAATTGGATCACGTATGTATTCAAATGGCAATATTTTGAATATACAGAAGTATAACATAATAGGGCTGCTCAGGATGTTGTGGAAATGATCTTGGATTTACAGTTGGAATTGCATTTGCAAATTTTATGCTTGCTGCCATGGCAACCGTGTGCATTTTATTGTTGTGAATTTACAAATGCAACAAATATGCAAATTCAAGAGCATATGCACAAGATCCTGAACAGCCCTAATATGTTCTATGTACATAGATATTTATGTACCTTCAACTGCATGCAGACATCCTTTCATACACAAACAAATATACTTTGTTACATTCATTTAATTTATTGCCTTGAAGTCTTATGCTTTTCTACTCTCTGCCAAGTAGTGATTATCATGTAAATTATTGGAAAATTTCTGTCTCTCAACATGCCTCGACAAAGCCAAGTTGAGGTGGCTTGCTGATTTCGCTGGCGGAGCTGACCTGACTGTGTAGTTGTCGAACATAAATAGCTAACTGGTAGCGAATCAGCGAATTGTTAATTTTGAATAGGGTGTTCCAATTTTGAATAGGGAGCCCATGAAGTTTTCCACGTATTTTATCAGAAATGGTATATAATTCTTGAAAATCAATATTTTCGATCGGAAGCTCTGTTTCTACTTAGGATAACCAATTCTTTAACTAACCTTTTTTTAATAGTAACTATTTTGATAAGTCC
>NW_016217592.1:0-1613 GCF_001687245.7 Rhagoletis zephyria | reverse complement strand
GTCATTGTATTAACCTCTATTGGTAACCGTGATAACGCATCAGCGACTAAGTTGGTTTTTCTTGCTTTATAAATTAGTTTATAGTTGTACTCTTCTATTCGACCTTTCCACCTTTTGAGTTTGGCATTGTTATTACTGTTGCTCAATGCAAACGTTAGTGGCTGGTGATCAGTAAGAATTTTTACTTATTTTGCTCCATACAAGTAAGTCCTTAGCTTGTCAAGAGACCATACTATAGCGAGCATTTCTTTTTCTATTGTCGAGTAATTTTCCTCAGTTTTATTGAGCGATCTAGATATATAAGTTATGGGTTTATCCTTACCGATTTCCCCTTGAGAAAGGACTGCTCCAAGTGCGGTATTAGAAGCGTCCGTAGTTAAAATAAAAGATTTATTGAAATCAGGAAATGCCAAAATTTCAGAAGACACAAGCAACATTTTTAGGTCGTTAAATGATTTCAATCCTTCATCTGTTAATGAAATTTTTACTTTTNCTTGTCAAGAGACCATACTCTATTGTCGAGTAATTTTCCTCAGTTTTATTGAGCGATCTAGATATATAAGTTATGGGTTTATCCTTACCGATTTCCTCTTGAGAAAGGACTGCTCCAAGTGCGGTATTAGAAGCGTCCGTAGTTAAAATAAAAGATTTATTGAAATCAGGAAATGCCAAAAATTCAGAAGACACAAGCAACATTTTTAGGTCGTTAAATGATTTCAATCCTTCATCTGTTAATGAAATTTTTACTTTTTTAGATTGACTCGCTTTTGTTTGCGCATTTTCAGCCCTTGTCAAATTCGTAAGTGGTTTGGCAATTTTTGCGAAGTCTTTTATAAATCGTCTATAATATGACGCTAAGCCTAAAAAGCTTTTTAGTTCTTTAAGATTTACGGGTGCAGGTATATTTTTTATTGCTGAAATTTTTTCAGGGTCAGGTAAAATACCATTCTCCGTTACAATATGCCCTAGGAATTCTACTCGGGTTCTGAAAAACTTAGATTTTTCCATATTTATTTTTAAAATCGCTTTATGCAGAAGAGCAAACACATCTTCAATATTTTTAAGATGTTCTTCTTTAGTTCTACCTACTATTATAATATCGTCTATGTATACGTAGCAGGATTTTCCTATGAGAGGTTTACGGATGTCATTTATCATCTTTTGAAATATGGAAGGGGCATTTTTCAGCCCAAATGGCAACCTAGTAAATTCATATTTACCATTTGCGGTGGAAAATGCTGTTTTTTCTACATCCTTTTCTTTCATCCTGATTTGATGAAAACCGGATGTGAGGTCGAGTGTAGTGAAATACTTACACTCCCCTAGGCTAGCTAAAGTGCTATTTATATCGGGTATTGGATAAGAGTCAGGTATCGTTACTGAGTTTAATCTCTTAAAGTCAACGACAACTCTGTATTTCTTTTCCCNTTCAGCCCAAATGGCAACCTAGTAAATTCATATTTACCATTTGCGGTGGAAAATGCTGTTTTTTCTACATCCTTTTCTTTCATCCTGATTTGATGGAAACCGGATGTGAGGTCGAGTGTAGTGAAATACTTACACACCCCTAGGCTAGCTAAAGTGCTATTTATATCGGGTATTGGATAAGAGTC
>NW_016217591.1:0-1613 GCF_001687245.7 Rhagoletis zephyria | reverse complement strand
TAAATTAAATTCATTAACTTTGCACATTTCAGTTTATTCTTTTAAAAAAATTTTAAGAGTAACAATTAATCGGTATTTAATCAACTAAACGCTTATCAAAAAAACATGCTTTAATTAATAGTCATTATGAATATTAATCATTATTTAACAGGCCTGGTATAATCGAATACGTACTCAATTTAATGGTTTATAATATACGCAAATAAAAGTTATAATATTTTGCGTACTTTATCGTATTAAACTGTCGAAGTCAAATAAAACAGGGCATGAATAAATAGTTTTGTACTTGGTACAAGTCTGGTCATTTTCGAACTAGTTCGGTTTCTGTCAGGGAATTCTAGTTGTAAACTAGTATTTTTCCTGACTAGTTTGGGATTTCACTGCAGGGTATGTATGCATATGGATATGTTTGCGTCAATATTGTCGTCATTCTACTCTATCCAAGGAAATGTGTACAATATCCATTCTACCGTTGATTTCACACACACACACAAACACACACACACAATACTTAGTTTATTTGTGCTGAACACATCTCAAAAGTAACATCTTTAAAACTCACATAGCATCCGTACATATGTATGTGCATAAATACATATGTAGATACCTACATTTTTTTATTGATTGCTTCAAGTTATAAGCTGTACACCTTGATTGGTCGCAAGTTCCCTTGCATACACAACAATTTTTTCCACCCTTCAAATTAATAGGTGTCTGGCTAAGTTAATTCATTTTGATTGCTTTATCGTTATTGAATTATAATGTGCAAAAGCAACTGAAAACGTTACCTGGTAGCTTAGAAATCAGAAAGGGTGGAGGGGGGGTAAATAAGGAGTATACATTTTTTAGTATTGGATGTGGATGTTTCTTGCACACCCGTACATACGTAAGTATGCACACGATATATCAGTTTTTCGTTATGGCAAACTCCAAAAAGGTTGCCAAAAAATAGTATCTGCTTAGCTAGCAATTTTTAGCTTACTCATTAACCGTAAATGATATCTAATAACCAAAATTTACATAATTTCTTATTTCTCTTTCCTTTGCAGCTCCAGTCTTGCAAAGCAAAAGAAACCACAAAAACAACCACAATGATGTCAAATAAGCTATTCTGCTCCTATTTGGCTTTCATCGCAGTTTGCTGGGCGCTGTGTCTGTCGACGTCGGAGGCCGCGCCATTTCCCAGGTAGTTGTAGCTAGACACGAATTATTTTTTGATGAACTATGCAAAATTTATAAATTTGTTTATACACTTTTATGTGTATACATAATGCGTTTTCTTACTTCAGTAAGGCATTTAAGTTATGGCCGAAGAAGAAGAGGCCAATGAGAGGCAAACAATGTTTGTAGAAAAGAAAACGCCATTAGTTTAGGTTCTTTCATCTATGAGGGCAATGGCTCACTTCTTACAATTTCAAAGGTTGATTAAGAGAGCCATTATTGATATAGCAAGAAAATAAAAGAATTAAATTTCACTTAAAGTTTGAGCAAAGATGTTACTGCCAATAAAAATTCAAAAGAAAAAGGTGCTCAAAACTATTCAAACTTAATACTTCTTATTTCCTTTAAAAACGCATTTTACAGGCATACAGTGGCCGACATAATTAAAAAGT
>NW_016217590.1:0-1613 GCF_001687245.7 Rhagoletis zephyria | reverse complement strand
CACCTAAGTTTCAAACTTTTTTCTCGGAAGTGTTAGAATTTTTTTGAGTGCCTATGTTATCTAGGTTTATTCCACACGAGCCGCCGGGATCCCGCAGGTGTCTAAGAGGGAAACCATCGCAGGTCTGTGTAATCATGTTGCATATGTACATGTTACATATTTGGAATTTTTTGCATTTTCCAGGAAAAAAATAATAATTAAAAATTTTTACTTAAAAACAACATTTTTAAGAATTTGTATTTTTTTATTTTTATTAGTAGGCAAAGGAGACACTAGTTCGACGGGATCTGAGAAGGATGCATAGTACTCAAAAATTTATTTTCAACGCTGTATTGCACTTTTTAATCGTCTCATAAATAGAAGATTGGAAAGAAATTTCCATTTTGACTGTTTTAATAATTCACCCACAATAAAAATTTCTACTACCCCAAAGCTCTCTCAAAGTAAGTTTTTTTGGTGCTTTTGGAAGCTTGTTTTGTTATTAAAGCGTACTCTGCGAAAAATTTTCAAAATCGAATAACGGAAAAACTGTCCTCGGAGGCCCAATAGTCTGTAAATTGAGGCACATCTTTTCATTATCCGATTTTGCTAATTTTTTTCAGAGCACGTTTTTATGACCAATGAGGCTTGCTTTGTAGGTGAAATTTTAAAAGTAATGGCAATCTTATAAATGTCGCCGACGAATTTACAAAACCGCCCATCGACCAGTTGAAAAAATCACCTATCTTATGGCACTGTAATTTTTTGTTTTTTTAAGTCTGGTATTTCATCTATCATTTTTGCCACAATTGCGATTTAAGCGGTTTTGAAACTGGCTAAAGGGCGGTTTTGCAAAAGCATCGACGATTTTTCTACATATTACGTAATGCAAAACTTATTGCGTCCTCCGGTAGAGTTTTATAGACACGCATTGAAAGAAACAATTAAATATTCGTATTTTTGTAAGAACATATAACTTTACCTATAGTTGGAAAATAAAGGATACTCCTAATGTCATGGAAATATAATCGTATTTACATAGTAACGTTCATACAGCTAGTAGATTTTTCTGCTATTCTAAGTACTTGGGTACGTTATGGTCCATTAATCTAAATGATTGCTTTTTAATTGCAGTTTCCATTAACAAGTTATACTGCTTCAACTACCAGCCAGCCAAGGATGATTTTCCAAAGTCATCGGGTTGGGATTTCTTCAAGTTGGAAAACGAATTCAAGCGTATGCGAGTAGAAAATGAGATTTGGACGTTGTGCACTTTGAATATGAACNCAATAAATAAGAATAAAGCGCATGCCTAATTTAAGAGACAGCTACTGATGGGTCAGTTAATCACATTATTCCATGTCAATTCATCTACTGTTCTGGCCGCAAGTCCATGTATATGTATGTATGTATGTATATTATGTGCTTGCCTTCTTCTTCAGCTATCTATTCTGACAGGTCGATGAATAGCAAAATGCATTCAATACCATTACCTCATTTGCATTGTTTTCACTGAGCGTTTCAGTATTGAACAATAAATACGCTTTTATCTCTATGTCCTAAGAGTATTTACATAAAAATTTTTTATGTATGAATGCACATAAATCTGTAATGGATTATAAAATACTAGTTTA
>NW_016217587.1:0-1613 GCF_001687245.7 Rhagoletis zephyria | reverse complement strand
GCCGATTTATACTAAAGCCAGCCTTTCGACATAAGCTACTTTTCCAATACGAACACAGATATATATGTGGGATGTAGCATTTTATGTGTGCCGTTATTTTCAGAGCTTTTCAAAAGGTATGTGCATACTTCCTTCTCAAGTAAGAATTATTTCTCAGTCAATAGATTTTTATTATCCACGACTATTTTTCATTTTCTACTCGCACGGATATGTTTTTAATAACCTCAATTTCTTTGAAAAATTTTACATTTCGCATAATTGGAAACTGTTTTTATTTTGGTTTTTGAAGCCATATATGTAAGTATATGATCGGGATTAAAATTTGTTAGGTCGAGTGCAACATCAAAATAGGTCCCTCCATTTTTATTTTATTTAAAAACAACCGTTATGTTCGCACTTGATGCACTTATCTATTAACAGCTTGACTATTTTTCATCCGATTTTAAAAACGAAATATATTTTGAAAAGAGGAATAAGGGCCGGAAGATCCCATGGCTGATTCTTTTTTTGAAATTATAAGGGGTGGTTGGTTCTCTTTTAATGGTAAGGTATTAGCATTCTTATTACTGAAAGCTTAACTCGCAATATCCGAAAGTGTTTCCAAAGAACGAATATACATTTAAGGCTAGTCTAGATTGTAAACATCGATAACTAACATCGAGTTTTGAACCGATATTATCGATGTTTCAAAAACATCGATGCATAGTTTGCATACCAAATCTTGATTAGTTTTCGAATGAATACATTACATACATTAGTATACATGCACTCTACAAAATGTTTGATAACAAATATTATTGGATATGAGAATTTACCCGCTAAACCATCACTAAATGCTAATTTATAGCTTTAACCTGCTTGAGCTTTCAAACTCTGCTCTTTAACTAAGTAGTATATTATATATTTTCGTAATTACCGCCAAAAGTTTATCAAAGAATATTAGAATAAGCTAGGAATAATAGGAATAGGATGATTGTTATTCCGAGACTAAAACGGTCGACTGCGAGCTATCTGAATGGTCGAATATCGTTAGTATTCTTTCGAGATTATACTTTTAATAATAAGCCCAGCACGATTGGAGGGTTCCGATCAAATTAATGTTAATTTTTTTTATGTTGCAAGCTCCCCAGCCACCTAATCATCATACGCCTACGAATGAAGGAAATGGCGTTGATGACCTGTGTTTAAATATTCCCACGCTAGTTGGATCTACCAAAGCGCTATAATCCCGTTTTATATCTTACCAAGGACTGTCTCTTCAGAAAATTAACACAGTTTTCTGGTCGAAAAATATTGATTTTTAAAAATTCGATGCCATTTCTAAGAAAGTGCTTTTTCTAATTACAAAATAAATAGAACATTTTGGGCGCTAAATATTTTTTGATTTCGAAATAAAAAAACTGGGGCATATTTTTCGATATAGAACATTCCTAGGGGGTGAGAGCATAACAATTCCGGCATTCCTCTTTTTGGACCACCCTAGTGTCCACATTAAGTAAATTTCTCTGTATATGACACCCATATATTGTCAAGTGTTAGTTTTATTAAAATATAGTTGATTCTGTAATAAAATCCGTATACATACATACATACAGTGTTTGAAAAAAATGTGT
>NW_016217586.1:0-1613 GCF_001687245.7 Rhagoletis zephyria | reverse complement strand
GAAAACATGCCCGCGTACGCACAAAAGTTTGATCAGGACACTGAAAATCAAAAAACTTTAAATCTCTTCAATTAAATGGCGATTTGCACAAGAGACAAACAACTTAAATAGGGATTTTGAAAAGGGGCTTATCCATTTTGCGTGCTCCGAAGTATGTACGTTTATACATAAAATAAATTTAGTGTCGTTTTCTCAAGTAGCTTTTTATATTTAACTGCTCTTCAAACACATTTTTGAAGAACAAAAGTCGCGTTTAAAGTGCAAATAAATTTTAAAACCTACTTAAGGAAATAGCTCTCAAGGTTCCAAATATTTGTTTGTTATTTTAAACGAAGTCATCAAACAAATGGCCGCAGAGATAATTCGTTATCACGAGCGATGTCAACATATCGGCCATGCATACCTGCACACATCATAGTTTTCAAGTGCTCCAGCTTCGATTTTCAAAAGGATCGAAAGATAACACTGGTTTACAGAAAAAAATGTTCAATGTTCGAGATAATTTTTTTTATGAATAACTTTTCGAGATATTTGCAATTTACCGTTACTCAGCTTTAAAAAATAGTAGATTCACTTAATCACGTATATCTTACTGAGCAATTGAATAATAGGAACACAGGGTATGGGAAATGAAAGGAAATGAAATTCTCCATAAACCGTATATATATATCACTTTTCGATAGTCCTGATAGTTTTTGAGAAATTAATTAATCATTTCTGACACCTCTTGTTTTCGATGCAAACACTCTACCAACTCAGGTGTACGTGGCGTATGAGTAACACACTGATGTTTCATACAAAAATTGCTTGCGCGATTTCATTTGACCAATCATTATTTTGCTATTTATATATCGATTTTATTCATTGGTAGCTTAGTTTTTAAAGGAACAGGCTTTAACATAAATGTACATTTTTTACACACAAAGTGTTATTTTTTACTTTTTCTCCTGTTAAAGTTAGAATTTTTTGCATTTTTCCATCAAAAAAAAACAAAAAATCTGGAATGATTAAATAATTCCTCAGAAACTATCAGCGCTATCGACAAGTGATATATATACGGTTTATGGAGAATTTTATTTTCTCTCGTTTTACGATTATTTAATTGAACCACTCTCTTTTTTTAAGCTGAATAACGGTAAATTGCAAATATCTCGAAAAAGTATCCATACAAAAAAAAATTAACGCGATTTTCGGAATCAGCGAGCGTTGTTGCATACAAATTGGATAGTGGCGTCTGGAGAACAAAATAAAAATAAAAATTTGTGATCCAGTGTAATCAGTTCTTAAAATTACCGATACTAAATACTCGAAGTACNAATGAATACTTTTACTCTGCATGAACTAACATAGCACGATAAAAACATCTCTTTATTTTAAGTCAGTAGAAATTTTAACAGTTAATTTATTAACTTCGAGATTTTCAAAGAAGCGGTGAAGTATTTCTGGTGCCATCTGCACTGAGAAAAGAGTTTGGTTATATCAACTAAATATATTTTCCTCAATACATGATTTGGTTATTATTTGGTGTCCCAAATATACTTAAGCGAATTTCACTGTACTCTTGAATTAATTTCTCTCGCTAACAATGCCCATAATCTCATCAACCAGTGGCA
>NW_016217585.1:0-1614 GCF_001687245.7 Rhagoletis zephyria | reverse complement strand
TCTATAGATCTGCAGTAAGAGTCCTTACCGTCGTCATCACAGGACACTGAGCTATAGCACCTATGCTTCAACGGTGGCGAATACCAACAAGTACAAGATGGGGAAGAGTTAATTGACCACTATCAGTCTGGGCGAAGTAGCAGAGGTGGAAATGTTGTATCTCCTCGGCTCCATTAGGGATAGTAATTGGTTCAGTAAAATAATGACTTAAAGCCATGGGTGTAGAAAGGTAGGGGCAGGGGGGCAGTTAGACTAATGGGTCCGAAGTCTTTGGGATTAATTTGGGAGGACCTACCTGCCTTGGGTATGACGGAGACTTTCGTCTCTCTCCACCCTAGCGGAATATAGCGCATGTTAGGACAACTTCTTATAATGACTTAGTTAAGCGGGGAGATGGTAACCCGTTAATTCAATTCTGCTACATCAATACCATCAAGTCCCGGTGATTTATATAGGCCAAAGTTTTAATATCCCATTCGACTTTCGGATTCGTAATCATTCGATTAGATCAGATTGCCTTCCATCATTAGCGGAGTCGTTATGCTCCACCGGCTTGTTGCCTGAGAAGTTTGTATCTAGTAGGAGACCTAATGATTATTTGTGCACCGCAGTCCATGTGTTCCCTTGACGCTTAAGATAGCCTGAGCTACATCCCTACTTTGCAAGAATTCCTCTTAATCTAAACACTTCCGTTGTTTCCTCTATTCCCGTGAAGTAGTTTTGCCAGGATTCACGTTTCGCAGTTCTAAACTGGTTTTGTTGTATTTTTTCTAGTCAGCCTTGCAGGCTTGCCAGTCTTCGAACGTTCTCGTGGCTTTAGTCCTGTTGAAAAGTGTCCTGTTGAATTCACGTATCGAGGGTAAATGTTTTGTTCACAAGGGAGATTTTGTTTTCCCTCTGTGGCTAACAACCGGACATCCGGCTGCTAAAGATTTAGTTACCTGATTAACTAATCCGTCCAGCTCCACAGTCGTGGTGGGCATATTTGGCAGTAGAGATCTTAGTTTTTTGTTGTAAACTCCCCAGTCGATCTTTCGTATATTTCTAAATTCGCTGACTTGGAGGCCTAACATCTATTTCATATTTAATGTAACGATGGTCAGAGTAGGAATTTTCATTCGAGACTCTTCATCTCTTGATATTATAAGCAATCATGTCAGAAGTCAGGGTTATATCCAGAGCTCTTCTCTGCTCCTTGTTATAAAGGTCGGCTCTGAGCCTAAATTCATAAAACTAAGTTGATTTCCTAGAATGAAGTCCAATAATGACTCACCTCTTTCATTAGTGTCATTTTTCATTCATTTTATTTCATTCATTTTTGGCATTAGCGCCCGAACCTCATATGGTGGGGCGTCCTTCTCGTGGGCCATGAAGGCAGAGGTTATCCAAAAGCTGGTATTGTTCAGCTCAATACTTGCCGCTACCAAGTCGCCACTGCTAAGCTGTGGAAGCAAGAAGATGTTTATGTTGTTATTTGCAGGCCCGAGTCTTACCTGCGTTTTGTAAGACAATAAGTTTAAAGTCCTTCATCCCGTGCCCGCAGATATTATTGCCGGGTATCCACTGCTCCTGGGTGAGGACAAGGTCCAGTCCACCGGCAGCCAACCAAAATAT
>NW_016217584.1:0-1614 GCF_001687245.7 Rhagoletis zephyria | reverse complement strand
GTTATAGGATATCGAAACCGTGCAGTCGTTCAACAAATTTCGAATCACCCTATACAGTTGAAAAAAGTACTTAAAAAAGTAATATATAAAACTATATCACACATCTACAGGCTAAGGTCTTTAATTTGACTTCTAATTTTTGAAATTCCTTTTCAAAAGTATTCTCAAACTAACGTATTCTTAAATCTTTTTCGTCTGACATTGTGATACTATTGTATTTCGAACACATGGCAACCCTCTTAAAAAATGGTCAGAAATAAAGCATTTTCAAACCCATTTCGATCGATTCCAATCTTTTAATAATTCATCCAACTTATTGAATAATTCGAGTGTAACTTCTTAAACACGTGGCAACCCTCTTCAAGCATTCCAACAGTTAAAACTAAAGATTTCTTAATATTCTTTTGTTTGACTATTTTTAATTTTTTTTTTCATATAATTTTTGTATTAGTTAACCTTTCAAACAGGTGTCAGCCCTCTTCAAGCTTAATCCTTGTTAACTCTCCTTCGACATTGCGATACATATTTTAACTAACTTATTAATTAGTGGAATTCGATTTGGCAACCATGTGGCAACGCCGCTAAATATAGTTCAAAAATAAAAAAATTCAACACCCCCTTCAATTGATGCCCATATTTTAATAATTCATTGAACTTGTTAAATAATTTGAATTTAACTTTTTAAACATGTGGTAATCCTCTTTCAACACCTTAAATATATTCTTAGCGTTGAAACTAACGATTTCTTATAACTCCTTCGTTTGACATTCATATTTTGATATTTCATAAAACATTTGTATAAGTAAACTAAATTCGACATTTTAAGCATCTTTGCAATATTTTCAAACTACTACTTTCTGAAACCCCTTTCGTTTGGCACAGATATGGTGACACATATTTCCTTAACCTAATTCATCTAATTCAAATTGAATTTAATTTTTTGGACAGGTGGCAACCCTCATATAGTTCAGTTAAGAAACAAAGCTTTTCAAAACCATTTTGACTAATACCCAGTTTGTAATAAGTGATTTATTTTTTAAATAATTTGAATATAATTTTTAAAGGGTGGCAACTCTCATACTTTCAAAACCATTTTGATTGATACCCAGTTTCTAATAAGTGATTTATTTTTTAAATAATTTGAATATAATTTTTTTAGGGTGGCAACTCTTTTCAAAAAAGTAAGACAAAAAGTAAGCACATCTGCAGTCCCAGCCTTTTAATTTGACATCTCATTTTGGAAAATCGAACGAACGTTGCGGATATGATGGCATTGATTATTAAATAATTTGAATTGAATGGTTCAACAGTTGGCAACTCTAATCCATAAAATAAAACCAGTTTGCACATCTGCAGGCGAAGCGATTTAATTTGCAGATCTTTTATCCTGAACATAAAATGCCTTCGCCTATTATATATTTATTTTACCGACCAAACCCGATCTTAGGACAAACTAGTTTTGACTAGGCTACACTATATCAGGCGTCACAGTATTTTTTGAAAAGAATTCCTTTCTGCGTAAGAGGCCTTCGGCCGCTGTTAAAAAGAAATAACCCTCATCAGTCCAGGTTGGTATTGAAAATGGGCGAAATCGGACTGTAACCACGCCTACTT
>NW_016217581.1:0-1614 GCF_001687245.7 Rhagoletis zephyria | reverse complement strand
CAACTGGTAGCTGGAACTCAATAATTAAGGCATCGTTGGAAAGGTATTGACCTATAGAATAACACTAAATATGTCGGATGTACCCATATACGCCCTTATAACTGTAAAAGCAAAAAAAAGGGTTTTTGTTTCGCAACACTTTAGGCAAATTTTGAAGAATCCGGTTTACTGTTTCTGAAACTTGAATATATTTTCTGGGCACACTCTACAAGACCTTTCGAACGATATCCCAAAAACGTCGATTGGACGGCTGGATAAAAAACTTCCAAATCTCTGGTATATCTGTGTTCGTATGGAAAAATAGCTTATGTCGAAAGCAGGGCTGCACATTAACGTTAATTTTATAAATAAACTAAAATACAAAATCGTTTTTGTTTTTTACATCGATAATGTTAACATTATGTATTTATCAAAAAAAAATCGTTTTGTTAATTATCAGAAAAATATGTTAACAAGAATTTCGTTTCGTTGATTAGCAAAAAAGAAAAATTGTTTCTGCTGCAACCAAAAAATTTAATAAACAGACAAATTTTATTATTTGAAGCAATTGCGGGATCAATGGGTCGTAGAAAAGTAGTAGTAGAGTCAATTGTAGTTATAAGATGTGCCGCGCATACCATCCAGAGGGTCAATTCTCGTTCTGCGTTATTGTATTTTTTTCGGTGTTAATTTTATACTTTTCACTTCACTTCACGATAACGCAGAATGGCAAAAATATCAGCTGTTTGCTTCAGAAAAAAATAGAATGTGCCGAACTGGACGGTGAACCGTACAACTGTACTTCAGCACCCTCTCCGGCAAAAGTGTTTTGAGAGCAAATAAAAAGTTGCCCGGACACGAACGGTAAACCCGCCTTTATTTTATGTATGGAACCCGTAAAACAATAAAGCGAACCGGAGACATGGCATACTTTTTTTACGAAATCCGTCCGACTTGTATATATACATAAGTGTATATATGTTGGGCATACTAATATTACTACACATATGTATAAGTATATGTATAAATACTATATGTAAGTGTAAAACTGATCTGTTATTTTTAATTTTTGTAAAAATGACTGCGACTTCAATATGAATTAATTTCAATTCCATAGTTTTAAGTTTATTCAGTTTGTAATTAGCTTTCCAAACTCATATAAAATAAAGACATTTATATTTCTTTGCTTAAAAACACAAATTTACTTGCATTTATAGTATTCGCACTAAAGCAAGACTAAACTAACTAGTTTGCTAGCATATTTTAATTAATGGTAATAATATCCCGGAATATCTCGGGATCCCGGAATTACCAATTTAATAATACCCACACATTTCGCTCCACAACTCTCATTACAAGATGCAAATCTATTGCATACAATTTTCTTTTTAAATAATGAAACAAAATAACTACTGATATTTCCTTTTCGATAATCAACGAAACGAAATTTTTTTTGTTAACATTTTTTGATAACTAACGAAACTATTTTTCTTTTCATATTTTGTTTATTGATAATATGCAAATGAAATTTTTTGATAAGTTGTTTTGTAATAAATAACGAAACGAAATTTTTTTGTTTATATATGTTATATAGTTATGCAGCCCTGGTCGAAAGGCTGGCATTAGTATAATGTG
>NW_016217580.1:0-1614 GCF_001687245.7 Rhagoletis zephyria | reverse complement strand
ATTGGTGGCATTCAGCAGAGCTGTGCTGGTATTGTGTATTTCCAGCATTTTGTTGATTATGTGATAGTTGTTGTTGTGGGTATTTGTGGAGTGGTAAGAAGATGCATTGATGGTGCTTTCGTTGTTGTATAATTCGTTGCTATTGTTGTAGTGGTAAGTGTTGTTAATTGCAAGAGAATTAATCGATTCGAAGCTTAGGTTCATTGGTGATACTGAGAAGCTCATATTTCAACATTTGTTGTTGTTATTGAAAATGTGAAACAATTTTGTAGCTACTTAGTTATTTGTTGCATATTTTAATTTGATTTCAACACTTGTTGAATATAGTTTTTGTAGTTTTATTACAATCAGTATGTTTTGTTTTTGACGATTCGTAGTATACTTCGATTGACTAATACTTTTCATCTTTTTTGTTAAACTTTTTTTTTAATATTGAGGGTTTCGTGGAACAAATCACTGTATTCTTATACACACATATATTTAAAAATTTATGGTAAATGCGTCGGATTTTTAAACAAAATTACTGAGTATACAAGAGCAAGGCTTCAGTTTAGTTTTAATTAATTTTTTTGTAACTTTAGTGCTTAGAACCTTTTGAGGGCGCACTTTTGTCTTTAAATTGTTGATTATCTTTCAATTTACTATCGCAAAAGTGGCCATATACACTTCAATTCTCATAAAAATTGCGCTCTTAAGCCACAAATATGTTGAAGAGGTTTTTTTTTATTTTTTTTATTATTTTTGTAGGCCAACAAAACGCATCAGAAAATATTAGAAACAAATAACTTTCTATGAAATACACTCCCGAATTCATTCACACAAAACACAGTTCAATATTTTTCCAAACACTCTCCTGCCCTTGAAACACCTTTCCGTTGTTAAGTAGTTAGTTACCGTTACCGCAAGCATTCCATCGTTTCACTTTGGACGGCACATCGCGAATGAAAAAATTTATTTTGCATAGAAATCGCATAGTTGTCTATGTATATTGAGCACAAGCAAATTTGAGTGAAATACGCACACATACCCACTCACTCGCGCAGCTTTGCACCTACGCCCACCAGCGCTGATCCTCAAATGAGTCAACTACTATGCATCTACATAAATACTTAACTACATAACGAGCCAGACAATACTTTGGCCGTTACGTGTTTTAGTTAGACAGCGCTACAAAGCTGCATGGCGGCGAGTTTATCTTCATATGGACATTGAAAGTGTTTCTCACTTTTCACACGCTTCAATAAACCAAAATAACAATATCCAATTAAAAAACATACATACATATAAACAAATATAATTACAGAGTGAGGTGTGAAAAAGTAGCAACAGCAACAGTAACACAAAAAATATTCTAACAGAAAAAAAAACAAACAAAAAACATTCAATTAGAATTGATGAAAGCGCATCAGCATCATATGAATGAGCAATAAGCTGAAAATGCAGTGAAAGTGATATAGGAGATTTATTTTTATTAGAAAGCATACATACATGCATATGTGTTCCTTAGAATGTACATATTTGTATGTATGTCGCTACAAATGTGTTTGTGGCATATACATATGCAGTTCCATGACTGGTGTGAATGTCCAAAGGATTATCATAGCAAATTAAATG
>NW_016217578.1:0-1614 GCF_001687245.7 Rhagoletis zephyria | reverse complement strand
CTGCTCCACGCAGCCTCCATTAGCAAGTTAACTAATCAGTCCCGCAGAGGTGCTGCTGCAGTTTTCTGGAGCAGCCTTAATAGCAAAGCAATGGAGTGCACTAAAACATTTGCTGAAGCAGCATCAATTGCAAAGCAATGGAGTGCACTACAATGTTCACTGTTCTCTAATAGATTAGGTGAAAAATGCAATANGTTTTTCGCAGTAAAGTGAACTGCTTTGGCTGTTTCAACTCGTTCTTCTTTTCGCTCTGTTCTTTGTTTACTTGTGGTACACAAATGTCAACGCCCAGGACGGCGCAATCTTGTATTCTATCATTCTTGCATGTTTTTGATAGTTACTGCGATGAGTCCCCATACTTTTGATTCTGACTGTATTGGTTAGGGCATTCGTTTCAAAGCCTACAAATCTCCATAAACTTTTGTTCAAATTCTTTTTATATCTCTTGTATGGTAGACGATATGGCAATCATGACTGCAAGAAATTAGTTTAAAAAATGTTTTCAAAGGCACAACATTTGCTCGGTAACTTTAAGCCATGCAAAAAATATCAAAATGCAAATTGGTGAGGAAGACTTAATTTCCAACGGAAAGGAGCAAGTTTCATCTCAATATAATATTAAGCCGGAGATATAACGAATCAAATTTGGATGTGTCTGCTCGCAGCTCGCTATGCATAGAAGTGATAGTTAGTCGCAGTTATAAAGTGTGTAATGATTAGATTTTATGCGACATGCGACTATTAATCCTGCGCTTACCGAGCTGTCAGCAGACAGTGCAATTTAACCAAACTTGCGCCCACTTTTTGGAAATTAACAGCCGCACTCAGAGTCGCTTTATGATTACTTAAGGTGTTCCTTAGTAACGATTTGAAAAATTCCCTCTCAGAGTCAGTTAATGATTCGTTAAATTAAAGTAAATTATACATTCAAGTTAAGTAAAGAAAAACCTTCACTTAACCCTTTAACGAATGTTTTTGAAATTTTTTGTTTGTTTCCAATAAATTTCAATTTCTATAACGTTGCTGTAACAGTGCCAATGGCCCAATGAGCAAAGCACTTTCGAGCGATCCGAGAGTTCAATACTCGGCAACGGAATTTTTACTTTTTCGAATAAACATTTGTTCTCTTAATTTTTTAGTTTTATTGCTTAAAAATAACCATTTTTTAATGTATTTAATGTTTAGAAACTTTTTTTAAGCTTTTTTCATTTTTTACTTTCGGCTTCACAATTTTTTAGTTTTCTTATTTAAAAAAAAAATATTTTTTTAATTTCGTTTAGCTTTTAGAAAAGGTATTGTTAACGATAAATAGAATAACGCTGGAATATAAAGACGTTTGACTCTCGAAGGACTGAGATGAGTTGAAAGACAGATGCCAGAATTGGCCTGGTTTTTGTTGTTTTTTTTTAGCAAACAGTTTGTAAAAATTATATGTAATAAAAAAAAAAATTGTTTCCTTTTTAAAACAATAAACTCTACAAATCAAAAGAAATTTAGATAAAAAAAAACTAAAAAAATTAGTTTCTAAAAGTTTAACAAGAAAATAAAGTAAATAAAAAAAGGAAAAAGAAAATTTTCCTGCCCTAAGACTCGAACTCGAATCTCTCGAATGGC
>NW_016217577.1:1456-1614 GCF_001687245.7 Rhagoletis zephyria | reverse complement strand
AATAGCAGCAGCAGCAGCAGCCAATTAAAATTAATGAATTCGCCAAATTCAAGCGTGGAGAAGAAGGTTGTAAACACGCTGACACTGTAATAGAGAAGTGGAGAAAAATTCTTCACCGAAAAGAAACGGCGGTAGCACACTGCTTCAATCAAATCACT
>NW_016217577.1:0-1261 GCF_001687245.7 Rhagoletis zephyria | reverse complement strand
GCAACTTCGAGTGGGCGAAGAGTGGAGAGAGAGAGAGAGAGATGTGTTCAAAAGGAGAAGTTGCCGGTGGTAGTGTTAAAAAGGAAGGCGCATCATCCTCGGCTTCAACAACAACTTCAGAAGCGCCATAAAAGATGCCTTACCTTGATCAAGACACCATCACCTTTGGAAGGTGCGGGTAATGCTGCAAGGAAGGAAGGTAGGAAATAGGTTAGAAGCAGTAGCCGGACCTTTACCTCGTTCGCCGGCTCACCGTCTAGACAACAGCTGTGACAACAATGTCCTGTGCCCTGATTAATTAGCGCTGGCCAATTACTGAATCATTGGACAAGATCTAATGGCAGCAGCAGCCAATTTTGAGTAGGCTGATGCGCCAAATGAAGACAAATACCGAAGCAGCTAAAAAGGTCTAAATCTTAGCCTGCCGGAAGAAAGGTACAAAGGTACAATAAAAAAAAGAGCAAAAGAAGAGGAATTTCTCATCAGCATTTGCTTGCTCCCTTTGGCAAACAAACAAACAAACAACCTTAAAGCGGCAAGTTTAAAGCCGGCCACTAGAACAAGGTGCCAGCTTGCTCGCTGGCTTGCTGCCTCCTCCTAATCAACAGCCAGCCATCATAGAACATTCTGGACAGAGTATAGAGTGCAAACACAGACTAAAGCAGCACATAACAAAGAAGAGATCGGCTGCAATCATAGCAGTTTGCAGCGAGCAAGTCCTGCAAACAAATCGTAAAAAAGTTGACTGGTAATAAACCGACAGCGTGTTCGGTCTGGGCAGTGAGAAACATAGGCAAACAAAGGCGAGACAAAGCTGCCTAACAGGCGCTAATCAGTCGCCTGGAATCGCCTGGGCTAAGAACAGGCTGAGCTGGGCTGTTACATAGCCCCTCAAAACTAGGCCCCAATTTAGGCAGCAGTGCAGCACATGTTGTCCCCAGCACCGACTAACCGTAAAACAATAAAAAGAAAGTTCTGTCCACTGGCGACGGCAATGGCCAACTGCCGTCCTCCCATTAGTCCGGTGACAGTAAAGTCTAGCAGTGCAGTGCAATGGATGGACCCCCGATGCGTTCTCCAAAGCAGTTTGAAGAACTGTTTGCTAATTGACACAGAGCGAGAGAAAGAATTGGTCCTGGTCTGTCTGTTGACATAATTTGGCTCAGCGGCAGGACATCAAAAGAGTGTGGCCAGTGTGGACCCGAGCGGACCGAGAACACATAAACGAACGTGTCCCCAGAGTGGTGATCATAATTGAGGC
>NW_016217576.1:1040-1614 GCF_001687245.7 Rhagoletis zephyria | reverse complement strand
AGGATCCATAAAAGATGGTGAAGGATGGAAGAGAGCGTGGGTAAATATGTTTGGAAAATGTACATAAGTAGCACTAAGATTCTTAAAATTATTTTCGATTAATGATAGGAGCAGGGCCAAACAAAAATCCCAAGATTTGAGAATTGCTATGGAGCGAAGCGGGGTAAATTCATCAATTACCGAAAAGCATCTCAGTAACCTCGNATTCGATCAAAATGTTTTTGAAGCTTGAACATACTTACATATGTATATAACTCTATAACTCTAATAGAAGAGAGAAAGGCCGACGTATTGTCCAATATATGTTCCATTTATAAATTATTTCTATCCATAGATTCGAATTCGATCAAAATGTTTTTGAAGCTTGAACATACTTACATATGTATATAACTCTATAACTCTAATAGAAGAGAGAAAGGCCGACGTATTGTCCAATATATGTTCCATTTATAAATTATTTCTATCCATAGATTCGAATTCGATCAAAATGTTTTTGAAGCTTGAACATACTTACATATGTATATAACTCTATAACTCTAATAGAAGAGAGAAAGGCCGACGTATTGTCCAATAT
>NW_016217576.1:303-850 GCF_001687245.7 Rhagoletis zephyria | reverse complement strand
ACCACATCTATCGTTGCTTTAAACTTTGTGCGAAAGTCGCGAAAAATCAACAAATAAGGAAAAGCTGTGATCAAAATTTAAAAGCTTTTATCAGAATTTTTAGAAAATGTTTACGTACGCAGATATATAGCCTTCAATTTCAGTTCCATGAAATGCAAGTTTGAAGTCGGTCGAAATCCGCGTTTGATTTTTCGAAAATATCTTTGGTTTAAGGTGTAATGCATTTTCTTCAACATAAAAAAATGCCGACATACTTTACGTGGAAGAAAATGCAGAACACCTTCAACCAAAAAAAATTTCAAAAAATTAACCGCGAATTTTTACCGACTTCAAACTTGCACTTTATGGTACTAAAATTTAAGGCTATATAAATGCGTAGTAAAAACATTTTTTAAAAATTCTGATAAGTTTTAAATTTTGATGAGTTTTTCGTAATTAGCCGATTTTTCGCGAATTCTCCACAAAGCTTGAAGCTACGATATATGTGAATTTACTATATTTTTATTAAAGAAAATATGAAAGTTCAAAAAATCAGTTAAACGTAAAA
>NW_016217576.1:0-289 GCF_001687245.7 Rhagoletis zephyria | reverse complement strand
TTCAAAAAATCAGTTAAACGTAAAAATGTAAACATCTGTGTACCGTTTGTAATTCAATGGTCATATACTATAGGTTTAGTTTTCCAAGCTGTAGAACAGCGCGTTGTTTTTTACTTATGTAAATAAATTTGGTATTTAAGCTTTGGGTTAAGTTTTCAAGCTGTGGAACAGAATTTTATTGCTTTTATTTATGATTAATTTAAATTAATTAGATATTTAAGCTGTAGGTTAAGTTTCCATGCTGTAGAACAGCGTTTTATTGTTTTTACTTATTGCTAATGTAAATAAA
>NW_016217575.1:0-1614 GCF_001687245.7 Rhagoletis zephyria | reverse complement strand
TGCGCTAAATGTGCTTTTACGCGTAAGCAAAAACAGCCTATTACACACATTTCGGTAGTTTCGGTTCGCTGAGAAGCTGCATTTACATTACAAAAGACAATTAAGGATGAGTATTATGGGCTGTTTTTGCTTACGCGTAAAAGCACATTTAGCGCATTTAGCTCTAAATGCTACTCTAAATGTACATTTATCCATACAAAATTCNAGCGACTGGAACACGGCTGTTTGTCAAAAGCATACGATTTCGAACTCCCGTAAATGTACATTTGCTAAATGCGATAGCATGAACGCTCTTCGAAAACATATGTTCGAAAGTGCTAAATGTTGCATTTTAAATGCAGCAAAAACGCTGCATTAGTTGTCAAATTGTTGTGTAAAGTAGACACTCAGGCAATTATAAGGAAAATACACTTTTTAGCAACCGCCGTTACTGTCTTTTGGCGTGAATTTCGTAATATACATATATTAAAATATCCAAACACAAATCAATTTTTCATAATTTTGCAATTGTTTGCGATTATTTATTGTCTCTTTTCCTCAAATTAACCAAGTCGTGACCGAATTGTTCAATTTATTTTCTTCGAAAAATTAAAGACAGTGACGAAGATAATGAGAGAAGTGTGAATGTATTAGTAAAAATGTGAATGTATTGCTATTATCTTCCTAAAATTGTCCTATGTAGGGCGTGTGTGAATCGGTAACAAAGTTCGCGGCAAGTAAGTTTTTGACAAGTTTGAGGTGAATGAAGTTTCAGTAGCCCATGAGGCTAGTGAAAATTTTGACAATTGCAAAGATTGCTGCTGTGTGTAATTTTTCGTTAAATAAAAGCTTAAGTTGATGAACTGCAATCAATGATGGTAGATGGTTTCTTAAAATGTTAATTTCACTAAGTTTGTAATAGTTTATTCCGCATAAATCTGCGGTTATCAAAAATTTACTGCTGTCAAAAAAGATTTCATTTCACACAGCAGATTGGCAAAACTGTCTCACCATAGTAAAAATATTATTCAACAGCTTTCCCCATAGAACTTTGTTACAGATTCACACACGCCTGTAAACCACAAGTTACTACTGCTAGCCTAGTAAATTGTTGGGGTGTTCACCAAATTCAGAAAATGGCCTGGAACTCTGGCAGAAGACGAGATTTGCTCAAGCAATAACTGTGGTCAACAGGCTCTTTTGCCAAAGTGCCAGGTCACTTGCTCAATTTTATGCATACCTATTACCTTTATCAAAAGCTCGTATGTATATTGAACAAGCTTGCCAACAATAATTTGACAAAAACAAATAACCGAGTACGAAACCGTTTTTTATATAAACTTACAGTTATTAAAGTTACCTCCCACCACAAATTACAGTTTTTCGTATGCATTTGAACGAATAAATTAAGATTTCTCATCCGTTGAAGAAGACGCGTTTCTTCATTTGAAGCAAATGCGGAAAGAATATTTTCCCAACGTTAAAGGAATAAACCATAAATAAATTAAAAATTCCACAACTCTCTTATATTTTAATAGCTAAAGATTTTAAAGAAATCCTTCAGATCTTACGAAATATGAGTCTTCAAATAAATTGTTGAAAAATATTAACATGTCAATTTACGAAGTGTTATTT
>NW_016217574.1:966-1614 GCF_001687245.7 Rhagoletis zephyria | reverse complement strand
AAAAGGCTGAAAAAGAACTGCAACAAATGGCCCACTTTTGCAGGCAGTTCTACCTTCTTCTTTCCGCCCCACTGGCCCTTTTCATCTTTGCCACTATCTTTGATGCAATTTCTTCATTGTGCATCGGCCAGGCAGTGCCCAACTGGCAGACCATTCTCAGTTGTGCACTGTCTCTCGCCTACCTCCTCTACCTGGTTCACCTCAATGCGGAGATTAGGGAGCTGTTAAAGAGGATTTCCGGTCTGCTTTGCAGGCAAAGGCTGAAAGGTCGAGGAGGAGGAGGAGGAGGAAGTTTTGAAGAAGAAGAAGAAGAAAAAGAAGATATTAGTCTGCAGATTCGCCTGCAGGAGACGGTGGCTGTCTACGGGCACTACTACTCGCTTCGATTTTTTCACTTCTCCAGCTCTCTAATCGACTACCAGTTCTTCACGCATTCCCTTCTGCTCATATTCAACTACTCCACGCTGATCATCCAGACCGGCCCGGACTGGTCCTTCGCCAACGTGACCGACATTTCAGAGGTGGTGGTGGCAGACCTTCAGAAAATGCCTAGAACATGATTATCAATTGACAGTGTGTGCATTTTAATGATTTGTTTTGCTTATTACATTAAATGACATCTACGACTGACAAGCCACTATCAGTTTT
>NW_016217574.1:348-799 GCF_001687245.7 Rhagoletis zephyria | reverse complement strand
TCAACTTGTACGACTGTTAGTGCACTAAATTGAAAATCGGCTAAACGGTAGTAGTGTACGGCTGAAATGTGTATGGCTACTAAATATGTACTACTGCCATTATAATCATCACCATCATCATTGCATGTCATCAAGGATAGAAGTGCAATAGAGAGTGCGGGGGAACTTTGACAAAACAACTACGGCGGGGGGAAGGGGTGGGCTTAACTTCCACCCATGATAAGGTGACATCAATCAACTGTCCTGCTTCGGTGTTCAAAACTTAAAAAGGAGAAAGCAAGGTTAAGCTTAAGCACACAACTAAATAGGAACTCCGGAATTATGTAGTAACGGTAAAATAGTGGTCAAATAATGGTGAAAAATGCCCTTGCGTGATCGTGTTTACCCGATAACTTTTTCTGTTCAAGCCAAATAAAGCCACACTATTGTTGGCCGCAGTATCAGCAGCAGA
>NW_016217574.1:0-281 GCF_001687245.7 Rhagoletis zephyria | reverse complement strand
CAGGCGCAGTGACTTCATGCCACTACTCCACTGCCCTACATACACCACAGCGTAGCGGTTACCACTACCACCGTTGTCGCTCACGACGGCATTGGTGAGCTCTGATTCAGCAGCATCTTTTGCGTGAGGGCAAACTGCAAAGACTGTGGCTTGCAAATCAATAAGAGAGAGAGAAAGAGAAAGAGAGAGAAAGAGAAAGAGAGAGAAAGAGAGAGATTAGAAAAGGAGAGGGACAAATAGTTTGGCAAGCCAAAGTAGTGGCGGGCGGCTGTGTATCTGTA
>NW_016217573.1:0-1614 GCF_001687245.7 Rhagoletis zephyria | reverse complement strand
GAAATCTTCTGTAATCGAAATCCGGAAATCCGGCCGGATTTTAGTCAGTTCCGGCCGGATAGTCGGATATCAGAAAAATAGCCGGATAAGCCGGATTCCGGATATTAACCGGATACCCGGCACATCCCTAGAAAATACTTTCTTAAATGGAGTCAGAAGTTTATTATTCTATTCTCTGATTTTTGTTGTAGAATAAACCATATTTATATAAAAAGTTAGCGACTAATAAAATATTTAAAAAGTAGTTGCCCTTATTGTAAAAAAATCCCTGTACCTAAACTTTATTGACTGACCGTATGTATGTACATATTTATATAAAGCGGCTTCTTTCTTTAAATTGTCAAAGCTAAACTGAAAACCAGTTAATTACTTTCCTGACAAATGGCGGCTGTGGTGTCCCGTTGTTTTTTTTTCAAAATTTAAGTAAATTAGGAAATGGTTTTCTTATTTATTTTAATATTTTTTCTAACGGTTTTTCCAATAAGTTTTGTTGTTGTTCGTAAACAAGAAACCCATTTCCGTATTTTCAGAAAAGCTTTTTCCTTAAATTCAGTGAAAACCAAACCAAATTTTAATATTTCATGAAATGTTTACCATTTCGTGACCAAGAAAACCTTTATCCAACTTTTAGTAAAAAACTTCTCCGCGTACTGAACAAGATAAAATGTGCGGAGCTCGCGAAGGAGGAGGGTTCTCGGTTAGGCATGGCTTTTATCGCATTTTTCGCACTTTCAATGCCAAAATAAATACTATCTTTGGACCTAGAATACTCCAGTCCATACTAAAGTCAAATTCAACCATCTTATTTTTCGTAAATAATCCACTTTTAACAATATTTTTGCATTGGTAGCAACATAAAAATATTCAAACGGCGACGAAAAACAAGCCTAGTATTTGTTAGTGGTAAAATAATATCAAAACATAAAACAATGGTGTCGTTGCGTAACCCAAAATAAGTGCAATGACCTCACTTGCATAGCACTAATGTAAAAAAGTTTTACGTTGAAAAATTATGTATGTACGAGTATGTACCTTCTTTACCAATAAAAAAATGTTCAAGGCTTTTAAAAATGACCGCTATTCAGTTAGCACCCTGACCGCTCCCTCATGGAATGCGTAAATATTTATGTAAGTACATACAATCTGTACATACATATGCCTAGATATAGTTAATGTAGTTTACGTGGATATGTATGTTTGTATGTGTGTATCATGCATATGCTTGAGTGTGAGGAAACAGTTGGTGCGTGGCACACCTTATAATGTAGTAAACTATAAAATATTCCCGTGCAGGACAGACACACTTGCACATGACATCAGGATATTGCGTAACCATGTCGCCAGGAAGACTAACAGGCGAACACCCTCAGGGTTGCGCCCCGCTTGGAGGTATCCATTGCCCATTGTCCTGTACATTGTATACGCATACACGTACGTACATTAGGGTGGCCCTTAAATAAAGGAACGAAGTTTTTACATCAGATTTCCTAAGCCTNGTGTGAGGAAACAGTTGGTGCGTGGCACACCTTATAATGTAGTAAACTATAAAATATTCCCGTGCAGGACAGACACACTTGCACATGACATCAGGATATTGCGTAACCATGTCGCCAG
>NW_016217572.1:0-1614 GCF_001687245.7 Rhagoletis zephyria | reverse complement strand
AAAATTTACGCCTACCCGGTGAACTTGTGGTTCCATCTGAAGAAAATTTGTCCCCAACTAAAGTTTTAGGCAATTTACGGAAACATTTTAAAAATGTTAAATCAAATTTAAAGCATAATCAAAATTCTGATACTGGTGTATATATACCAAAGGATTTGGAGACATGTAAATTTGTTTTTATGCGTGTTATTAATAAAAGATCATTGCAACAACCATACGCAGGACCTGATAAGGTTGTTGAAAAAAAAACAAAAAATATTTCAAACTTGAAGTAAATAATGAGGTTAAAACAATTCCTATAGACAGACTAAAACCAGCTATCATTGAAACAGAACTAATACCAGAAACAAACACTAATATAATGAATAACACAACATCAAATAAGAAACGAGTTACTTTTAATTTATATAACATTAATTCTCTAGAAGGGGGAGTATTGTAGGGTTTGTATTTGTGTTATTGTCTTTTTTTGTACTGTTTTAATTTATACTTTGTAATTTTAAAAATTTTATACTTAAGTGATTTTTGTAGTTCAAATATCAAATAGAAAATTATTACTATTCAAACTTTTCTCGAATTGCTAACAACATAAAAATAAATTAAGTTTTGTTAACTTTGAATAAAAATGTTTTTAAAAAAATATCTTTGGAATCAACTACACTTACTTTTACAGCTTCACACTTCTAACCACTTTAACGGCAACTTTCTATCTAAATTTTTGCCTACGGATCGCTGGCGATCGTGCCCTAGCTGTTTGGTGAAATTTCTTTCCGCATTTCGCTCATTCACAAATACCCTGCAAAAATCGCGACTACTCCATGCATGCGTGTAAAGAGTACTCCCTAAGGACCAAAGAGTACTCCAAAATTAACCACGATTCATATAAAAAATATGGTCCAATTAACATTACGATGTCCTAGGGCAGGACCATATACTCCATCCCTGCATTACATCGAAACTAATGGCTGCTGCTACTGCAATCTAAGTGCCTCGCATGGCACTTACCGAATTTTTATTCAATTTTAAACACCTCGCACTAAACAGATTTATCTAATTTTACTGGGCTACCATGTATAAAAGCACTCGCGCTCGCAATAAGGGTCTTGCCTTTCTCAAAGCTCGCTTAGAACTGCCCCGGCACGCAGTCGCGAGCCAGGCCGCAACCTACGCACCGGTACGCAAACCGTTGGAGTGTCAGCGCCGGTGTTGTTGGTGCCCGATCAATTGGCGCCGGCCCGATCATTCTAGAAGCGAATTGGGCGCTTTAGCGGTCGCCACCACGGCGCACACAAACAACACCATGGACTTGCCTACATTCTTACCCTCGGTCGGCACCGTTTTTGGGCGGAGTGCCCTAATGGAGACTTTTCCCCTTTGCGGTGGCGCTCCACCGACAAACAACTATTTCGCTCAACTTGAGCTCATTCTGCTATTTATTTAGGTATGTACATACATATGTACACTTGAGTGTCGGCAGACTTCACTCCTATCGGCTGGAGTGAAAGGAAATAGGTAAATAGAACAAAGGGAAACAAATGTTTATTTTGTTGCGGCCAGTACGCGACAGAGTCGACTTTATTTCGTCTACGAAAATGCCCCAATAGTTTTGGAGTC
>NW_016217571.1:1451-1614 GCF_001687245.7 Rhagoletis zephyria | reverse complement strand
AGTGCGGCGTTCTGACAAGTCTGTAGCTTCGTCCACTGCGTCCAACTAGACCCCGGCGACCAAACCGGCGCTGCATAATTTAGAACCGGCCGGCCAATTGCCTTGTATGTTGCCAGCAACGTTTCTTTGTCTTTGCCCCAAGTGCTGCCGGCGAGCGACTTGA
>NW_016217571.1:0-1201 GCF_001687245.7 Rhagoletis zephyria | reverse complement strand
CTTGTTGCGGCTCTGTACTTTGTTGACAACTGCGGTTGTGTGCGCGGAGAAGGAGATCAGGCTATCAAAGGTAACCCCTAACATTTTTGGGTTGTTCACCGTCGGTATAGGTGTGCCGTCGACGTGAATGCCTAATTCTAGCCTGACCTCCTTCGTCCAGGTGGTGAAGAGGGTCGCCGTTGATTTCGTTGGGGAGAGGGTTAGGCTCCTTGCAGTGAAGAAGCGAGAAAGGCTGGAGAGATAGCCGTTTACTTTTGAGCAGAGGTCATCAATTCCATTCCCAGACGCCAAAATCGAACAATCATCAGCGTACGAGATCAGGGAAACTCCTTCAGGTGGCTGGGGGAGTTTCGAGATGTAGAAGTTAAAAAGTAAGGGGGAGAGAACACCACCTTGTGGAACCCCTTGTTTTATTCTTCTTGGTTTCGAGGTTTGATCTCTGAAGATTACTGATGATTGTCGACCACTCATATAATTCGCCGACCATCGCTTCAGTCCTTGTGGGAGAGAGGAGGCCTCATTGTCTTCTAGCAGCGTGGAATGGCAGACAGTGTCAAACGCCTTTGACAAGTCCAACGCTACTAGGACAGTTCTCTCACAGGGGCGGTTTCGATTTAGGCCACGAGTTATCTGGGTGTTTATGGCGTTAAGTGCTGTTGTTGTGCTGTGCACTTTACGGAAGCCATGCTGATGTTTCGCTGGGGTTAGGTGGCAGGTGAAGTATGGGAGCAGCAGGGCCTCAAGTGTCTTCGCGACCGGGGAAAGGAGCGTTATCGGGCGATAAGAGTCTTCTCTGTTGGCGGGCTTCAGCAGTGGGACCACTCTCCCTGATTTCCACACATCAGGAATGATGAGAGTGGTCATAGACAAATTGAGGACCTCCGTGAGGTATGCTACTCCCACAGGCCCCAAATATTTCAACATCAGCATACAGATTCCGTCGGGTCCAATGGCTTTGGAGGCTTTCGCCTTCCCGATGGCCCCCTTCACTTCACCGCTGGTGAAAACAAGTGGTGCACTGTTTTGGGCAGTTTGTGCAGCCTCCTGGTCACTCGACGTTGGCCTTGTCTACCGAAGGATGCAGTGTGAATTGCCGACTAAAATAGTTCGCGCATTTCTTCGGGTCCGACGAAGCGTGACTTTCAAATGAGATTCCACTCTGTCATCACGCTTCGTCGGGTTGGACAAGGACCTCACGGTT
>NW_016217570.1:0-1614 GCF_001687245.7 Rhagoletis zephyria | reverse complement strand
AATGATATGAAATTTCGATCTTCCTTTTATTTGTCCTGAATTCGAAAAAAGTATTTGCGAAGTGCAGGATATTTAAATAGAAACGCATATAAAGAAAACAATCTCCTGCATTACTTATCAGCTAGTTTCAAGTTAGCTTTTTATAGCTAACTACAATCAATATATTTTGTAGAAATCCCGCAAATAAGCTAACTACAAGTGGGCTATTTTTTATGAATTGATAATTTTTTTTCCGCAGGATTGAAACTTTGTCAACCCATATGCGGGGTATGGCCACAATCCCGTGTGGAAGCTTGGGTCATGGTAGAGAAAAGGGAGTTTTAATGGATTAACTGCAGCTGCTACGTTTAGGAGCTTTGTGGTGGAAACGCTTTGCCGCGAAGTATTGTTGTATGAAGAAAAATTCTGAACCTTTTTTTTGCGAATACTGCTGGTGTGACAGTCCTTGGCCAGATATAAATCTGTGTCGGATCGATTAAATAGAAACAGCAGTTGTAGGAACGTGGCCGAGTATTATGCTTGCGTAGGCTGCCTTACTCATGTCCCACATGACTCATCCCACCTTGGGCCTATGGAGTGTGTCCATAGCACTTCGGGCGTCTGAGGTGTAGAGTATGTTTGGCATAGATAGATATTTGGAAGAGGTATGCAGCGCGACCCAGTGGGTCTATTGTGCCCTCCTCTCATCACAACACATCTGTTAATCGCAAGGATTTAGAGGTAAGGAATGTATGGCTGCTCACATTGAGCCTNCGTACTACTCGTCACGTAAAAACACATTTTTCGGATTATGACATACATGAACGTACTCTTTGTCCCATGCAACTTATACTGCCTGACCTATCACGTAATTTTCTTTCGTATCGGTTTCGATCCGTGAACGGATGTTACGATTCGAGCCCTGTTTATTCGTCGCCTCGCTACGGCATCTCACTCCAGATGCGAGTTAGATGGTGTCTCGTCAGCTGAATCGCAGAAATGACAGAGGAAGGTCAGGGGAAAGGTTAATTAGAAGTATATATATTTTTAGATTAGATTGCTCGGGTATTTGCCCATAGGCACGAATAGCTTCATCCTAGGACCATAAATACCTGCCCCAACACCTTCTGGTGTTTTGGAGCCGTCAGAGTACCACTGAATGGTACTGGCCTGTATATACCCCTCCATACTGGAGTTGCTCCTAGTAACCTTAGTGCAATGCTCTATCCTAGGGCTAGTGAGAGCTAGGATCTTAGCTTCTCCATGTTCCTAGACGATAGGACCTTGCCTCTACCGTAACCCTTTAGGATAGTACCTATGTACGTCTGGCAGCCTGCTCTATGTCGATGTGCAGGGCTCAAGCTCAATAACTGCCTCTGCCATGGGGCATGCGAGCATTGCTCCTGTAATGCATACACAAGCTAGACATTGAAGTTTGGCGAGAGACTGTCTCACCGTGGTCAAGGCAGTTCTTTAAGCCCAAGCCACGGCCCTGTAGGTCACTATTGGTCGTACTATGATGGTGTACAACCATCTCAGGATCTTTGGGCTGCACTTCAAGACTTACCCGCTAAAAGCCTGCACAGCAGTAGTGCTCCCGCAGCTGCGTACCCTTGGCAGCGGATGCCATTGTCA
>NW_016217569.1:1416-1614 GCF_001687245.7 Rhagoletis zephyria | reverse complement strand
AGTGAATTATTTTAATGAAATTTTGCAGAATTGTCTTAAATTTTGCACACGGTTTGGAACTCTGATTTTTGGGGATTTTGTTGTAGAATTTACCATATATTTATAAAAAATACCGAAAACTAAAATATTTAAAAAATAGTTGCCCGTATTGTAAAAAATTCGTTGTACCTAAACTTTATTGACTGACTGTATTAAGGT
>NW_016217569.1:0-1281 GCF_001687245.7 Rhagoletis zephyria | reverse complement strand
GTATTAAGGTAGCTGTGCTGGATTGCATAAAAAAAATTAATTTGTCTTTTCTTAGCTTAGGTAGCTCTGGTGGCTTGCATTTTTAAATAAATTTAGTGAGAAAGTGATAATTATTTTGACACTTTTTTTTAAATGCCTCTTTGTCTGCAACTGCATTGCCTTTCTCAATTGTTCTTCAGGATCTTGACCTTCGTTTATAGAATCACTAAGTATAATGATTATTAAGCAACTCAAAAACTATACCAGTGTGATTACCCTGTAGGGAAAACACGAACTAGTGAACCAGATTTCTAGTTCAGTACTAGTTCTTTTTTGCCAAAAACGAACAAGTCCGATAGTAACTAGTGCCGCACCAGTCCAAAAGCAGTGAAATGTGGTACTCTCACTAAACTATTCTATTTTAAATTTTAAAAGCAGGGAAGGTAATCATTATGAGTAAAATAATTTAAATCAGCATTTAATCATTATTTTATGAATTATTATTGAGTTTTATTTTTTCGCTCAAACGGAAATAATTATTATTTGATTTTTATTTTTGGGATTACAAATAATGATTATTTTATGATTTTTATTTTTTCGCGCAGAGATTATCATTAATTTTCAGTTTTATTTTTCCACTTAAAAATAATGATATTTTATAAAATTGAAAAGGCCATAAAGACGCAACGTATTGAAATTTTTACCTGAAAAGTTTGGGTGCGGCTACGTCTCAAAAGGATGCGTCGGTAATCACGCTGGTATAGTTATTGAGTTGCTTAATAATCATTATACTTAGTGATTCCATAAACAACGGCCAAGATTCTGAAGGACGATTGAGAAAGGCAATGCAGTTGCAGAAAAAGAGGCATTTAAAAAAAAGTGTCAAAATAATTACCACTTTCTCGCAAAATTTATTTAAAAATGCAAGCCACCAGAGTTACCTTTTTTTTAAGAAAAGACAAATATATTTTTTTTATGCAATCCACCACAGCTACCTTAATACAGTCAGTCAATAAAGTTTAGGTACAACGAATTTTTTACAATACGGGCAACTATTTTTTTAATATTTTAGTTTTCGGTAATTTTTTATAAATATATGGTCAATTCTACAACAAAATCCCCAAAAATCAGAGTTCCAAACCTTGTGCTAAATTTAAGAAAATTCTCCAAAATTTCATTAAAATAATTCACTTTCTATTTACGCTCTCTACAAAAAGTTGAGTTTACAGTTTTTTAAGCCCATTCAATTTTAATATAATGAAGTGCGAGTATGAGGAAGCTAGGACTTACCAAACAACAAAA
>NW_016217567.1:0-1614 GCF_001687245.7 Rhagoletis zephyria | reverse complement strand
CTGCTGAGAGAAACTGTAAATGGGAGAAGATAAAAATGTAATATACATACATATATGGAATATAAGATATGACATTGTATTTGTCAAAGACCATAAAATTCATTTATGTGAACAATCAAATTTATTTACATACTTTGCACTATAGGCCAGGAAACCGGAAAATTTGATCAAAAGTCATTACAAATTTTTCAACAAAAATCCAAAGGTAACAAGTTTCNTTAATAAAAACCACATACGTACGCCCGAATTTCAAAATTTGTACAAGAATTAGTTTCATAAAAATGTCGAGCTCTTTAATGGGATTTTTTAGAAAAATTTTGAGTATGCGGTTTAGTATAATAAATTATCGAACATAATTTCTATGGAAAAATTGCGTAACAACGTCAACAAAAAAAAAAAAAAGAAATAAATTGCGATATATAGAAAAAATTGCGGAAGAGTGTTAATTGCCAAAAATCAATGGTTATTTATTTAGTTAATCGTCTACAGAAATACTCTTACAAACTATTAAAGATTAATTAAAAATTTTTAAAAAGGTCGAATTTAAATTTATACCGACTCTGGTTGAAATTTAGCTCTAGTGGAAAGTTATTCGCAGAAAACTCTAACTTTTAACAATATTCAAATAAAATGGTTAGCTATACACCATGAATAGAGATTTTCTAAATCTAAAAACAATCAGTTTTACGAGTATGACGAATTTTCAGGTAAAGCTTTACATCATCCGCAAACAATAAACATTTTGCCAAATCAAATACTTTAGATAAATCAATAATAAATATTAAAAATAATGCTACTCCAAACCTGCTCTTTATTATACTAAAATTGAACGGGCGACAAAATTGCATGATCAAAAAAATTCTAAGAAAAAAGTTTGAAATTTTTATGAAAATTTTTGTTAATTTTTTCTTAAATTTTCTGCACAGTTCAAACTTGCATTTATACGGTGTTTGTTAGAAAAATAATTGTATTTTAATCGAAAAATAGGGGAAATCAATTAAAAGATCCAGAAGAAATGGAAAAAGCATTGTGCCTATTCAAGTACAGGTATTACAAAATGTCACTCATACGCCACGTCGCCCCAAGGAAAGAGTTTGTTTAGCCTGCAATAAGGTTGCAAAGTGGAAGCGCAGCCGAAGATGAAGCCGTTGCGCAAACGGTCATCTTAAAGCTGTGCGGTACTCTTTTCAAATACGAATCGCTTGCTGTGATGAGTTGTTTGCATTTTATTTAACTGTTTGTAATTGTCAAAAACCTGTTTTTGAAGAAATGGCAAAATTTTTCACAAAATGTAATCGAACGTATTAATTGACCGTCTTGTATATTCGAAAAATTTGTTCACGTCTTGCCGTAACTCGTTAATACAAGTGGTGAAATTCTCAAAAATTTGTTCTAGAAAAAGTTGTTATCTGTAGAAAAGGGTTTTCATTTAGAAACAATTCTTCATATGAAGACGAATCTGAGTCGAATCCATTTTAGATGCATAGCATCGCTCATCGGGTTGGCCGCAACGCAAGAAATTCTGTTTGGTAAGTTTTTTTTCGCGCAAGTTCTTCCATACAAAGAGTAATTCGACAATTATTTTTTGTATGGAGCAAATGAGCAACACCTTCC
>NW_016217566.1:1432-1614 GCF_001687245.7 Rhagoletis zephyria | reverse complement strand
AAGTTATAGCTGATAAACATTTCCACGCCTATGGGCTGTGCCATATCCCACTTTACTAACCATTACCATTACCATTACTTTACCATAGCTATGCCTGAATACCAAATTTAAAGTTCGTGTGACTTATGGTTTCGAAGTTATGGCTGATAAAAAATTCCACACCCACGGAATGTGCCAAGCCT
>NW_016217566.1:0-1263 GCF_001687245.7 Rhagoletis zephyria | reverse complement strand
ACGCCTATGGGATGTGCCACGCCCCTTTTTACAAACTCATGTATATATAGCCTACTATAAGCACCTACCATAGATATGTCTGCATTCCAAATTTCATGCTCATTTGACTTATTTGACCGAAGTTATAGCTGATAAAAAATTTCACGCCTACGGGAGGTGCCACGCCCCCTTGTCGAATCCCAATTTTTTCTTCCTGTTATAAGCCCAGGTGTCATAGCAATACTCTGCCAAAATTTCATATGATTCTGTCCATCCGTTTAGGCTGCAACCTGGCACATACATACATATGTACATACATATATACTTCTTCAAATATATAGCAGATATCTATCATTATCCCAGTGTATAAGAATTTTATTAATATCTCGTCCACAATACTTATTTTCAATTAGCTAACATATGTTCAAAATATGAGCCAAATCGGCAAGTAAATGCAAATTTTAGGAATATCCTGACCCCAGCGCCACCTAGCGAGCAAATTTTTTGGTAGAAATATTTCTTCTCAAGGTACTGAGACCATGTCTCTTCTCGTGGGCACCCTTTTCGCCAGATCTATGCCGCATCATCTGTCCATGACACCCAGAATCCTGCCTTCGTGCCGCACTGCCTTTAGCACATCTTGCTAAATCCGGTTCCCCACGCTGAAACTTGCCCAGTGTTTCCGCATCTCGCTCTTTCGCCGGTGTCAACCTCATTGACCGGACATGTATGACCTTATCCTTGGCTTCCGGCTTAACTGCACGCCTTTGCCGACCATCTTTTTCGGAACACTTCAAAGCGCGCCTACTGCTCCCACAGCCGCTTCCATTTCCGGCCACCGGCGTATCGCCATTGCAACGTGGTTTAGCGGCTTTCTTCCTGCCGGAAGCACTGCCTGGCTTGCCATGACCACTTCCTTGTTGCGACCTCTTCTTCACTGAGCTGGCGGAACCGTCATGCTTTTCCTGTATTGGTGAACCGCTTTCTTCTCCTGACGAAACCACTCCATCTCCATCACTGCCAACCTCCGCCCAACCAACCGCTTCCGTTTCTGGTGGAATCTTCGACACTTCCTCTAAGACAGACCGTCTGCTGCAGTACTGGCTGTCGTAAACAACCCTAAGTGGCACTTTCCTGTGACGATCTGTCAGGATCATTCTCTGGAGGNTGCTTTTCCTGTATTGGTGAACCGCTTTCTTCTCCTGACGAAACCACTCCATCTCCATCACTGCCAACCGTTTCTGGTGGAATCTTCGACACTTCCTCTAAGACAGACCGTCTGCT
>NW_016217565.1:0-1614 GCF_001687245.7 Rhagoletis zephyria | reverse complement strand
TTTTGTTTTTGTACTCCTGCTATCACCTTATATTAATTCGCCTTGATTCTTGCAAAGAAATAAGAAATGTGGAATTTATTTTAATCTGAAAAGTAGAAAGAAGTGCAAGTGCGCATAATACAAGCAAATTTAGCCATTCGCAGCCTAGTGCAAATAAATAAAAGTTATTTTCCAATAACTTATAGAAAATTACAATTAAAGAGTGTTTTTGATAAGTGATTGGAACAAATAAAATTAACTCAATTTTCCTATGGGCGATTGGTTGGATGCTCGGCTGCTTCGACGATTGTCAGGGCGACCAGTGGCAAGAATTTTGTGCGGAAGTGAAAAATGATAATGAAATTCAACTGAAAATATGTAAATGTGACAAAGTTGCTTTGTGATTCTTCGACAGAATAAATAGATATGTATTTTTGTGATATAAAAACACGCATAATTATATAAAGATATTCTGAAAATCCTGAGGCAAGCAAATACAAACTTTACTGTGCTGCCAGCACTATTAAAGGAGTTCAAAGTTAATAACCTTTTGTCCTATTGCTGGAAATTTCCTTCAGTTCTAAAGCAGTTCTACTGGAGGTGCACAATTGAACCAGAAGAACTGGCACCGCAAACTATCGCATAGTCTGGCGTTTTTCCAAAAGTGAACTCGTAATCTACACACTTATCTCTGGCATATTTATTTATTGTTCGTTGGTTATATAAATGTGACCGTATACTCCAATTTAGACTGTCGAAAATTTATGCGATGGATATTGTAAACTTAATCAAGACTTCTTACGATGATTGTGGATTAATGTTCACTGAATCATGGTACAAGGTGCTGCAAATGGAAATTAAAACGGTGAGTTGATATGGTTGCTTTAATAAAATTGCACTGAGCTCCTGTATAGCTTTATTTTCTTCATTTTTTTCATTGGTATTTCAATTTATATCAATACATACGTCGTCCCGACGATGTGAACTTCTTCCATTTTAGTTTTGTTTCTATTTGCTTATCAAAAGCACTTGAATAGTGCATACCTATGTACATATATCTTAGTTCGTATTGAACAGGAGCTTATGTCGAAGGGCTGGCTTTAGTATAATGTGGCATTTGCAGCATACGATTGCGAAAGACTCGCTGGCGCCGAGCCGTTGAAGAACTTTCGGCAAATAAACGTGCAAGAAATAGTTCCGCTACTAATAAGTCAATATTCTTATTTAGTCTCATCAAAAAATTCCTTGTCGTTTAAATAATAAAGGGAATGCCGCATTATACTAAAGCCAGCTTCCCAACATAAGCTACTATTCCATACGAACACAGATTTGTACATACATTGGTATATATTTGCATGGTCGAATATGCACATGCACGTTAAAAAAAGCATCTTTTTGTACAAAATTTTTCAAAAACTTAAATCGACATAAACCACATACATGCATAACTATTGTTATTGTTAGGGTTGACCTCGATAAAACGCAATATATGTTTACTTTTTCTCATAAAATATCTGCCTTTATGGCAGGTTTAAATTCCCCGTAACTTACTTACTTATGGATGCTCTACTGCTATGATTAAAATAATGGACGACTTGAGACTTTCTTTTGACAAAGGAGAATTATCTCTTTTAT
>NW_016217564.1:0-1614 GCF_001687245.7 Rhagoletis zephyria | reverse complement strand
GAGCTGTGATGTTGTTACCTGTTGCCAACTTTTGCGCTTTTTTGATACAATTTTTTAACTAACTTTTTTTCACCTAAACGCTGCAATGCCTTAAACCCTTTTTTCTCTCTTGAACTTGATTTTTTTGTGCTTAACATTACAAGAAAATAAAGATGACCTCCTTTGAGAACGACGACACAGACCGTACTCCATTGACTGAAATCAATGGCCCCTCGCCTTTCTTTTCGGCTAAAACTTCAACGCAAAAGAACATCTCTCGATCTTACTCATCTCGATCTGGCACAACCCATAACAGTTGCTTTCAAAATGGTAAAACTAAACTTACTTAAAAACTTGTTACAAATTTTTTACTTTTAGCATTTGGCATTTGCTGGCTCACCTGCTTCAGGTGGCCAAAAACCATCCTGCTAAGCATCTCCTTCTTCATTGGAGTGCTGATTCTGCTAATTTACCTTTTTGGCAACCAAGAGAAACATCACCTCATTTTAGAGAAGGTAGAGAAGACGATGGAGCAGGTCGGCATAAAAATGCCAAAGTTTGAAAAAGCAACTTCCGTTTCTGAAAATGAAAAAANAAATTTCAGCGGTTTCTACCGAGCAGTAGACGGCGGCGGCCACTACCAAAAAGTGTCCAGAGAAGATGGAAATCTTTACAATGATTTAGTAAGAGATTTGGCTTTCAGAGAAGACACTCTTCGAATTAGCAGTGAAGAGTCTAAAGATGAAGAGGATGATCAAACTGTTGTTTACTACACTGTAGTGGCTACCTCAAGCACCAGGGAGAAGGTTCACACTGAACGGTACCGTTTCACTTCCGGTCGCCCCTTTCATTACCTAAATGAGGAGGACAATCTTCAGGCGGTGATCAACATCGCCGAGGACCAGTGGTGGCAGATGGTGGTGGGAGCGAATGTGGCCATTGGCCGGCGGTTTACTGACCACCAAATGACGGCGATGTGGAAGGCGGGAGAGGCACTTTATGTAAGAAATTATAAACGGGAGCCGATTTAAACAAAAAATGATCAAAATTTAAAAGTTTTTCAGTATTTTGCTTTTTTGACTAAAATAAATTAAACTTTCTACTTATGTGCATTTTATTACAAACAAAAAAGAAGTTCAATTAATTACATTGATGATGATGATGGTGGTGATGATAATGAAAACAATGCTCAAAAAGTTTGTATTTACTTAATTTTGAGCACCACATCGGCGGCGCCGTACTTGTCTTTGTTCTCCTCAAACAACTGCACGACGGCGTCAATGTACGACTGGTGAAGGGCGTCAATTTGCTCCTGCGTCGGATTGGGCGTTGCCTCAGTGTCGATTGGTTTGCCCACTAATTTAAAAAAAGTTATAAAATTAAAACTTGAGATTAAAAAGCAAAGTTATNTTTCGGAAGGGCACAATGCCAAAGGAGTACTGAAACAGTCCTCGACCTAGGCAAAAGAAAATTGTTAAGTAATTAAAATTTGATGTTTTGGAAATAAATTATTAGAAAAGCATTACCATAAAACGCCGGAATCGGAAAGCCGATCGCCTTGATGATCTTCTCCTGAATTCGATTGTACAGCGACTCCTCCTCGTGCATTGTCGTAAAGAGGTCGTTTTCACCAAA
>NW_016217563.1:1460-1614 GCF_001687245.7 Rhagoletis zephyria | reverse complement strand
TTCTCTTTATGACTGTGAGTGTTGTGAAAATCGATGTATCTTACCGCAGCACTCCACAGGCAAACACAGATGGCCTACCAACTGTCATTTTGACGAGCAATATGACTGCAAGTTTTTGTGTGTGGGCACTCTGATGTCTTGATATAAGAATTTG
>NW_016217563.1:0-1415 GCF_001687245.7 Rhagoletis zephyria | reverse complement strand
AAAAAAAAAATTCTGAATAATTTCCTAAAACGTAATCATAAATAATCCAATAAGAAACAGATTCTTATTTTGATTTAATATCAAGATTTCATCGATGTTACCACCAGCACGCTTTCTTTCAAATGAAAATATGGCTGTATGTTGCAGCCCATGAGAAATAGGCGGTCTCCATTTGAAATATATTTCGTGACATGGTTATCACGACATCAGTGTTTTCCTGTGTGTGTGTTTCCAGGGCCTTAAGAGCGACATGTGATGAAGAAAAGTACTGGTCAACTTCGAACGAAGGCGAAGTTTAATAATTATTTTTAATAAAAATCAGTTAGTTCGCCCAGTGCTAGCTGAAGCCGGCTTTAAGTTCATCTGTCCAGAAGTAGTCTACAGGTTGGAACTTTTATGGGCCCCCCGTCTGGAAAGATGACCCCAAATTAGGTACCTTGCCTAGCCAATGCAATACAGTTTTCTGCAATGTCACCGGGTCCTGGAACACAAATCAGTACCACTTCGAAGTAGACCGAGGTGATCGAGAGGGAGAGAGAGGTCAGACATTCCCCGACCAGTCCTGATCCCACCATGAGTGAAAATAGAGCTCTGATTACCGCCTGGTTATCAGAGTAGATATTTAAGTCCATCCGTAAAGATGTTAATTGGACATCTATTCCTGAGGCGGTCGCTCTCTCATTTCTCCCTTCAGAAATAAGAGTGTAGTAGTAAGAGATCCGTTCGGAGCCAGCCTCGATACGCACCGATCCTTTTCTACAGGTACAGTATGAAAGTTGTGAAGAAAAAATTGTGCTTCTAAGCCTGATGGCAGATCCACTTCCACAGTCTTAATCGCAATTTCTACGGATACGACGCAAAGCAAGGCTGTGAGTACAATAGTAGTGGTACTATGGAGCGCCCGCTGATTCCAGCAAAGCGTTCCTAAACTGCATATTTAATGGACTCGATTATGGTTCCATATAGCCACAAGATTACATTTGAAGAGGTTTCTCATATCTTCGTCGCTTTGAAGCGGCATAGGATAACTGATGCCTTTTTCAAACCACTTTTCAATATGTGGCTTCCAGGATAACTTACTGTCGAGAATCATTGGGCTTGATTCAAGAACAAATATTTGACCCTGTCAGAAAATACATGCGGAACGCCGGCGATCAAGGGAAGCTGGGAAGAACGAGCTCCATCTTTTTAGTATTAATAACAAGCCGCAGCTAGCAGAATTGTTTATACGCCACCGCAGCCTCCGGGGTACCTCTATATCTACCAAATCTGGAGAATATCTAAAAATATCTTTTTTTAGTTATTTAAATAAAAACTATAGATTAGTTCTTTTTTTATGTTATTTCAATATAAATTAAACTTTTTAAAGGAATTTTTTATTTATCCAATGATATGATATTTGAGATCATACGAAT
>NW_016217562.1:0-1614 GCF_001687245.7 Rhagoletis zephyria | reverse complement strand
ATATATTTTTAAAAAATATTAATTACTGCAACAAATAGTTTCTCGCGTGGGCCGTTTTATTGTTAAATTAGCAATTCTTTTCAATTAACTTTTTAAAATTTGATATTGTCCGTCTATGACGCACAGTGTTCTTTTTGAATAATCTATGCGAATTAAGCGTAACACTTTCGATAAATACATCCGATTGATATGACTAGTTTTGATTTTACAATTTAAGGGGCTGTAATTTTTTCGAAAGCCTTAAGTAAAATATCAGAAACCCTGATGTTGGGTTAGGCCCATTTGGTCAAATTATTGGCTCGCTTCCTTTGTAAACTTGGAACGGTGATATAAAGTCTGTTCGATGAGTGCACGAAAAGTGTGAAGAATCCTCATCGAACGCTTTTTTCCTACACTGGGGTATTCCAATGAACAGACCTATACACTGACTTGTAATTGTTCAGTTCACGTGAGCTTTTTACAAAACAACATTATGTTCTGGACAACAAAGTATTTTTTTGGTAGTTATGCTAATAAATGTGCCGCAAATTGAACAATTCAAGTCAGATTTAGACTACGAGCTATTACAAATTCCATTTTAAACTGAGGAAGATATTCGTATTCGTTCTGTAGTAGATATAATATCAGAATAAATTATTACTTTTGATGAAAACTTTATGGATGTTATGGTGTCTAACAGCAAGGTTAAGGGTGCTAGAGCGTTATCATTGTGGTTGTTCACGCTTTCCTTATTTTCGGGTTATATGGTTAAAAGTAATTTTTCTGTAGTGTATTTCGTTGTTGTACAACAATAAAATACACTACAGAAAAATTATTTTTAAGCAGATAACCTGATAACCAGGTAAGCGTGAACAACCACATTGTGTTTGTCTTCGAATGGAAGCTAAGAGAATTTTCACTTGCTCCGGATTCCGGTTAACCGCGAGCCGAATAGACGGAAAAAGGTGTATGTGTAGTTATTCGTACTTTCACACAAGCAGCTGCCCGGTTACCAATGTTGCCAGTAACTGGGTTAATAAAATCCCGTCTAAATACAACCTAAATTCCGTTTTATACTGAAGATATAACAAAAANTTTCGGATGAAAAATACATGTATTCATGTACATTAGGGTGCTTATTTTTGCGACTATTGTTTTTTTCACTCCTACCTCGAAATTTTGTGGAAAACACCTAAAAAAAATCACCCTGAAAATTTTAAACCTTAATTTTAACATTAAGTAGTTAAGGTGGCAGTAAGGATTACGCCGCAGTGGACACTTTTGTAGAGCATTCAATTCTGAAGAAAACACATCATTGACCAAGATTATACCATAAAATGCTTCTGAGAGAGTGTTGAAAAAAAATCAAAGTTTACGTGTATTTTATATCGGAAATCTTTGCACGCTTTGGACGAGTACTTAATTTTAATATTAAATAAGGGTTAAAATTTTCAGGGAGTTTTTTTTAATGTGTTTTCCACAAAATTTCGAGGTAGGAGTGAAAAAAACAATAGTCGCCAAAAACAGCACCCCAAAGGTACATAGATATGTAATACACACAGGATTTATATACATTAGGGCGGGTAAATTTTTTTTTGACTATGCGCGTATAGCATAAGAGGATTCTACTTGTAA
>NW_016217561.1:0-1614 GCF_001687245.7 Rhagoletis zephyria | reverse complement strand
CTATGTACCCGAACAGTTTAAGAATCCAAAGTTCCGTAAGATCACTACAACTCATAGTGATGATTATTATTCGAATGAAGCCCAAGTGATTCCGGATAAAGTTACGGTGGATTGCGGTTATAGACCTGGACGCGTTGCGGCGTATATCAAAAGAAAACAAAAGACAGCTGAATATTATTGAGCGTAGAGCATCGTACAGTTCTATAAGTGACAGATTGTAGGCGTGTTTATGGTTAGTGTATTGGTGTTGGTTGATTCAGTGTTTTTAGATAAACGAAAATTCCCGAAAACTGGTGATCGCAGCTGTAGGCATTTTTTAACAATCAGCTGATAGTGATTTTTTCTCAAGAGACTGTACGATGGCGTAGAGCCTAGTTTTAACAAAAGAGACCATCAAACGATTCATACATACATATGTACATATGTATGTAGTTCCTACTTCTGTAAGTAACGTAAGCCTTAAAAAATTGTTACGCGATATTTTTTTACCTTTAATTTAATATGAATAAAATATTAATTTAATAAAAACTTATTTTTTACGTTTTCTTTGTTTAATGTGTTGTTATTGGAGCGTAGGTTGGTACTAAAAAATGGCTTAGTCAAAAAACTAGTAGGATTTTCTATTGGAATTAAAAAATATTAGGAAGGAATTACATGGACAACGATACAATACAATCTTTATAATTCGTAATTCAAGGGACGAACAAAATTTCACGAGTTTTTTAGACATAGAGGAGTTAAGAAGCAAGGATTTCGGTATAAACGGCCTGTAAAGCGTTTTTTTAATAACAGAAGCGAAACTAACAGTTATGACAATTATTATGTATTTTTTCGACTAGAAAAACTTTTGATATAAAATTAGATTAAAAAGTTGACTTTTATTATTTCAGTCACCTTCACCTGGTATAATTTCACCATGGTTTCTCCATGTTAAAGGATAATAAAAAAGTGCAGACCGAAAGCGTATTCAAACCAAAAAATCGCCACACAAAAATTTGTTTATAGTAAACAAGGATCGCCTGGCGCCAAATCACATGTGTTTTCGTTTGAAACAAGCACGGTATAGTTTATTTTTTTTTGTCAGTGTATTGGCACATCCTAGTTATAAAGGTATCTGTTTATATCATTTCCTTGCGTGTATTTTAATTTTGGAAGCTGAAAAAAATACAACTTCATACATGGTCAGATAACCAGGAAGCTGTGAATATCTTCACTCTTTGAAAAAAGTCAGTTAGTGAAGAGATACGAGCATAAATAAGCTTTAGGGTGGTATACTTACACTGTGACAAGTATATTCTTATTCAAAACTTGTAAATAATATATCTGTTAAAATCAAATAATAGAAGAACTACCTTTTAAATCAAATCTTTATACTTCAAATTATAATTGTTAACCGTTGAACTTTTCCAAATACAACTTTGCATGAACATATTTATACTGGTCACACTGTACAAATACAGAAAAAAACAAATTTTTAAAAGAAAAATTATTGAAAAGCCGTGTGTGGTATTCACAACATTTAATAAGAGTTTCTTTGAAAAGTTACTTATGAAAATTATTTATATGTATGTATAAGCAAATACATAAATAGATAGTCGGGTTAACAGTTTTGCA
>NW_016217560.1:563-1614 GCF_001687245.7 Rhagoletis zephyria | reverse complement strand
GCTCTCATAGGCGGACGCTATAATAAGCGGACACATTCTTGGGAATGCACAATTTTTGGTTTTTCCCCTACAAAATGCTATCCCATACACGGAATTTCCAATAAACAGACACGGACACTCAAAGATGTCCAGTTATGAAAAAAAATCTCCCATAAGCGGACGCGGAGCAGTGTTGCCGCGCCCGAAAAATAAACTTTAACAAAATGCTTCAAAAAGTTTAACAAATCCCGTTAAAATTAAGCAACTTATTTATCGGGTCTTATTAAAACGAGAAATGCCTGGAGTTACTGTTTGTTTCTTCCTGAGCTTGGTATGTTGGTTATAGAAATAAAAAGTAAGCAAGTCAGTAAGTAAAGGCTCTCTAAGGCTGAGTTTTGTCGTGAATATTTAAACAGCACTTAAGTTTAATTGTGGATTGTTGTTTAAATGCCATTTAGTTTTCGTTGGGTTTCAGATCAACTTTGTTTAAATATGCCAAACAATTGGCAACACTGCTGCTTATTCCTTGAAATTTTTGTTGCATTTGCATGTTTGTTTACATTTTCTGCTGAACAGGTTGATTTTTATGGAAAAAGCGCCGCAGGCGAAAATTTGTAATAAAAAATCGCGCGATTTTTTATTATAAATTTTCATTATTTATCGAAGTATTGATTTTTATGGAAAAAGCGCCACAGGCGAAAATTTTTAATAAAAAATCGCGCGATTTTTTATTAAAAATTTTCATTATTTATCGAAGTATTGATTTTTTTGGAAAAAGCGCCGCAGGCGAAAATTTTTAATAATAATAAAATAATCGTTTTATTAAAAATTTTCATTATTTATCGAATTAACGATGTACGTTTTCTACATTTGTGTACTTTGAACTACAATAACACCAGTAAATATTATTTCCACCCGAAAAAAATAATACCGTTATGATCAGGATTAAGACCCCTATCGATCCTAATATTATTATTTTTAATAAGAGCAATATACATATGTACGTATTGTACACTTATACTTCCTAATTATACGTATGGTAGCATACATTTTGTGTTACTGTCAGCCATTG
>NW_016217560.1:0-208 GCF_001687245.7 Rhagoletis zephyria | reverse complement strand
GTTTTCTTTTACTTTGGGTCGGTCCACCAATATTGGCCATTAATCTGCTTAGGTAAGCCGTTACCTTTGCTGCTTTTGCGGCTGCATGCTGCATTTGTGCCCAATACGTTAGCCTTACGCCTAAGTACTTTATTACTCTTTGGGTCTTTAATGTAATGCCGGCCAGTTTCATGCTCACTTCTAAGGGAATACGCTTCTTGGTTAGGAG
>NW_016217559.1:0-1615 GCF_001687245.7 Rhagoletis zephyria | reverse complement strand
ATTAGTTGGCAGCTCCGTGCTTCAGGGACTCACTTAGACAATTAGGAGATTGTCCTTTGTGATACCACATTATGCCGCGTCACCCCAATACTTAATCGATACAACGCCTCGAGCCGATGTACTCCAACCTTAGCCTCGCAAACGCTGGACACCTATGAACGTCATCTTACAGGCAGCTATGACATATGGGATCAGGTAATAAAAAAATTCTGAGCTTAAGATCATCAAAATGCCATGAGATATGCACATAAAGGTTATTGAGCACAAAGTAAAAATTGGAAATTCGTATTTTTCATACAATTACACTTTTGGTCGCAAATAAGCTTTTCGATTTGAATGTTTTCGTTTGTGTTGGGTATTCTTCTCGAATTTTTTCCCAGCAATTTTTACACAGTGCTCCATAACATCTACATTTCTCATTCGATTTTGATTAGTTTAGGCTCAAAATTTACTGTAATCTAATTTTAAAAATACTAAAAAACTTTATATCAAAAATAATAAATTAAATTATCTTATTGTCTGTTTGGTAGGAAACGGCTCGAAGAAGTTCTCTAAATAAATACATTTTTGGTGGTGTTGCTAAACGTAATTTTTCTCGTACGAAAACGTGGCGTATAAGCAATTCCTTTGCTTGGCATTAAAATGGGCAAAGACCTGGTGAGTTACACTCCTCCTCTCGCGTGTCTTGGCGTTTGATGAATTCCTAGTGTAGAGTGGTCTAAGGCTACATTGATAAGCTCCAATCAGTTGGCGCCTACGAAAGGATCAACCTCCGTGTGAACTGGACAGAGAACACTTTAATTTCAATAGGCATACTAAGGAGTTGACGCATACGCCTTATCAACTTCTCGCCGCATAAATAGCACACTTGGCAGGTTGTTAGCAGCTTTTATTTTTTTCGTCCTCCTCGACTTAAGTCCAATCCAACCCAATTTCTCCAATAGTTTCAGTAAGTATAGCTATAGTATATATACTGCTTGCCAGTTCAAAACTATAAATTTTGGGTGCACCACTTTATACAACCACAAAACGAGATACACCCTGTATAAATGATTGAAAATACAAAAATTTTAGTTGTATGAAAACTTGCTTTTCCTCTCTACTGTACGGCATAAATGATGAAAAGTTAAACAGATATCTGGCATGCAACATCAGTGCAGTGACAAACGCAAAAAGCAACGGTTGGGTAGCTTAAGTGCAGCTGTAAAAACGTGATTTATTTCTAAAGTGCATTTACTACGATAAATTGGCAATTAATATTTTTGGAAACATTAAAAAATGGCGAAAATTGCTTTTGAGCTTCTCACACTCGAAAATGAAGTTTTAAAAGCATATCTCTTTTGGTCAGCGATTTTGGTGTTGAAAATGTTATTCATGTCGCTGTTGACAGGATTAATGCGTTTTAGGACACAGGTGCGTATGAGTGATATTTAATGAAAGACGTAGAAAAAAGCAATGCATATATGTATTTACCTATGAATTTACAGAAGTTTAAATAATTGTAGCACCTGCAAGAAACTAAAAAAAAAATTTATGACACGCGTTAATAATATCGATAATAATAGTGAATTAGTTAGAGTTATGTTCAATTAGCAATAAATGTTTCCTTCAATGC
>NW_016217558.1:0-1615 GCF_001687245.7 Rhagoletis zephyria | reverse complement strand
TTTTTTATTTTTTATTATTTTTCTGAAAACGAAATTTTATACAAAAAAACTTTTTTTAATAAGTTTTGTTTCTAATTTATTCTTAAAAGAAGGTACCTATGTATGTATTTCCAAGTTCTAAATAAACGTTTTTTTAACTAAGTTTTTCAAGTACAACTGGGTTTTACTATTTTTGTAACAAAAGATCATATCGAAAATTTTCTCATTTTTTTAAACATAAACAATATTTTCCTGCGAGTACCCCCTCTTTTAATTATTTTGTATCAAACGTATATCTTAACGCTCTTTTAATTTTTCTAAAAAGTAGTTTTATAGTTTTTTTCAATTATTTGCTTTTTAGTTTTTATTCAGTTAAATGCCAATATATATTTTTAAATTTATATATTTTATTAACACAAAATGCATTATTTTTTATAACTTATATCCCATATATTTCTTATCATTCTATTCATTTTCCTAAAAAAGTTTTACAGTTTTTTCAATTGTTTTTCATAAAATTTTTTTTATATAGTTCTGATTCAGTTTTATCAAATTTATTAATTATTTAAAATTAATATATTATAAAATTTACCGTTCCTATACACACATATATACATATATATCTTTTCGGAAAGATTAAATTTTTAGTTATTTTGATTTCGAAAATACTTTTTAATTTTTATCAAAATACAAATTTTACATCATTCTCTTCGTTTTTCAAAAAGTAGTTTTACAGTTTTTTCAATTATTTTAATTTATTTTATTCAATTTTAATTATCCCGATATTTTTGTTTTTTAATTTTTATTTTTTTTTTTATCAAACGTACATACATACATATGTATTTCTTATTATTCTTCCTACTTTCTAAAAAGGTGTTTCTTAATTTTTATAAGAAATATTATTTTCAAAAACTTAAGCTTCATCTCGTTTTTCCAAAATACTTTTTCTTATATTATTTATTTCTAAAATTCCGTTTTCAAATGTAAATTTTTTTAAACGATATTCTAAAAATAGCCGTTTTGGTAACTACATGCGAATGTAGACGTTGTTATAAGTTCATATGTATGAATGTAGACAANATTTTTCCAAAGTATTTCCAATTTTTCTAAAAGAATTTTCAGTTCAATTTTAAATTTTTACTCGTTTTTCTAAAATATTTTTTTTAAAAGGTTTTTATAAAAATGTAAACCATATTTTTTCTGAAAAAAGAATTTTGTAGGTATTTCTTAATAGACATATATTTTTCTTGTCATTCGTCTAATTTTGTCGAAAAGTATTTTCACAATTTTCTTCAATTATTTTTCAGTAAATCTAATTTTTAGTTTTTTTAATCATTCCAAAATGAGCGATTTATTATAAATATGCACAAAGAAACAATATTTTTTCAGAAATTTTAATTTTTAACTATTTTGGTTTCTAAAACATTTTGTTCATTAAATAATATATCTCTTATCATTATTTTAACTTAACTAAAACGTATTTTAAAATTTTTTCAAAAAATATTTAAAAAAAAATGTAAGTTAAATTTTTATAAAATCAATTTTTCATTCAGCTTTTTTTGTGTAAGACATGTTTACATATTGTTTATGTTTTCTAACAATTTTTTGCTAAAACATTTTTACTTTTAATTGGTCA
>NW_016217557.1:0-1615 GCF_001687245.7 Rhagoletis zephyria | reverse complement strand
ATATATATATATATATATATAAATTCACTTACTTTTTTTAATTAAATTGCTTCATAAAATTTTTTTTAGTTTCCTAATTTGGTTTGTGACTGTTAAAAATATTTCTTTTTTATGTCATTTAATTTTTGAAAATTTCTCCCTTTGTTATTTTAATTTCTTTGAGTGACTTTGAACTTCAGTGTTAAAAAAAATATATAATTTTATAGAATTTTAAATTTTTTTTTTTAATATTTGATGTAAGAAAAGTTTTTTTTTAACAGTTACATACAATTTAGTTTTAGAAACTTATTTTTTACTTAATCTTTTTATCTTTTCATTAAGCTTTCTTTTAATTTGAAGATTTCGTTGTAAGAAAATTGTTTATTTACATAATTTAATTTTTAGAAATTTTTTTGGTGTTTTTTTTATTAATTTTCGTATTTTATTTATTTTTTTCTGTTTGTAATATAATTTGTCGATTCTACTGTTTTAAAAATATTTTTTTTTCATTAAATATTGGTTTTAGTGTTTTAAAAAGAAAAAATAATTTTTTGAATTTAATTTTTACAAGCTTATTTGTTTTGTTTTCTTTTATTTCAATGTCATATTGTTCCTTCTTTTAATGAAATTATGTTTTGGGTTTTTTGATTTTAATGTTATAAAAAGAGAAACTTCTTTTAATTTTTACATTTTGTTTTAAACATTTTTTTTTTTTTTGGAATGTCATTTAATTTTTTTACTTTATTTTTTTCTATTTCTNGCTTATTTGTTTTGTTTTCTTTTATTTCAATGTTATATTGTTCCCTCTTTTAATGATATTATGCTTTAGGTTTTCTGATTTTATTGTTATAAAAAGAGAAACTTCTTTTAATTTTTATATTTTGTTTTAAACAATTTTATGGAATGTAATTATTATTTTTTATTTAAATTTCTTTTAATGTTTACTTATTATTGTTTTAAAAAGAAAAATATATATTTTTTATTTCATTAAATTTTTATAAATTAATTTTATGAGGTTTTTTATTTTAATTTTTTCGTAATTTTTTATTTAGTTTTTAGATTATATTGTTTCAACAAGAAAAATATTTTTTTAATTTTTAGAAACTTACTTTTTTTCTTCTTTTAATTTAATTTTCGCTGTGGTGCAGTGGTTAGCAATAGTTTTTCTAATAGTGGTCGCCCCTTGGCAGGCAATCGCAAACCTCCGAGTGTATTTCTTCCTTGAAAAAACATCTCATAAAAATCCAATCGCCATTCGGAGTCGGCGGAAAACTGTATGTGCCTCCCCTCAAGGCGCACGCCACAAAATCGGAGGAAAACCTCGGCCAAACACTAACATATGTGTAAGCGCCAATCTATTTATTATTATATCTACTTATTATTTATTTACTTTTCTTTAAATTTTTAGATTTTGTATATTTTTTAATTTCGTTTTTTAGAAACTTGTCTTTATTTATTTTATATTTTTTATTTAATATACGTGGCATTGTATTCGGAGTGTACGAGGAATTGCGCGCGTAGCGACGATATTACAAAAGATTCCAAAATGAACCACTAGCTACCAGATGCTCACCCATTTATATAATCTTTTTTTTAGAAATATCCTAGTGGATGTAGCTTCTTATTATAAAACCGC
>NW_016217556.1:0-1615 GCF_001687245.7 Rhagoletis zephyria | reverse complement strand
TAATTTAAAAAAAAATGTGAAAAATTTTTCAAGAAAAAAAAGTTTAATACATTCCTTTTTAATGAGAATTTTGATGTGTGTATGTGCGATTTTTTCAAATTTTTTCCTCGCCCCGTTCTCGAGATATTTGGAAAACTATTAATCGATTTGTTTTGTATTGTAAAGTTTTAAAAATTTAGTAATCAAGCTTAAATTTCATATTTATTTTTATGTATGTGTATCAAACCCCGTTCATTTTGGTATGGAATGCCCCATATACATTTGGGCATCTATGTAGGACTACGCCACCTACTGAAACAAACTTACAACTTTAATTCGCAAAATTTAGATCAGCCACTCATTCTCCGCTGCAAAAAGTTGTGGGCTACAAGTTTTCATCTGAAACATTTGTTGTTTTCCAAAATGTTACATCAGTGTGAGTATGTATGTATGCGTGTAGTGCATGGAAGCCATCATAAAAGTTAAGTGCATGCACGTACAAATGTACATACATATACATATATAAATCGGCACTCATACACTTTTGAACATTTTGGCACACATGTTTTGCGTTAAGTGTTGACTTGACATCGAACAAGTTAAAAATTCGAGTGAAAAATAAAATGAGAGTAATGCAAAGAGTATTGGACGGGGGTATGGTTGAACAAGAGAGTGTAAAATCAGCGACTACGACAGACGCAATTCATTATGTATACCAGTGTAAGTATGTTTATAGATACATACTAGTGATAGGCGCCTAATATCGGGACCCGCGGGACTCACGGTAAAGCCACTGTCGATAAAACTGCAGCCTTCGCAAATTCAGAAAATCTTCCTTTAAAACGTTGTATGAAGTGTAAACTTTTTTATGTTTTTTTAGAGACGAAGATGCGAGATCCTTTATTATTATTTTTTAATTATATTAAATTTATTGAAAGACATGTGAATTTTTTTAGTGATAGTTTCGAGAACCACGGTACCAGCGGTACAATGCTGAAAAACGTCGCGAGGCGCGGGATCGGGATTGAATATGTATTAAGTCCCGTGTCCACATCTAATACAAGCATATACATAACAAACATACATACATATGCATGCATAATATTTTGCTTGTATCATAATTTAGTGCTGTGTTGTTTGTAGCTTTTTGTTTGTTTGTATGCCCATATGAGTGCATACTCGCATCGTTCTTGTACTTGTTAGTTCGATTCTTTTTACAACGTTTTTTTTTTCTACTAAACAAACATTTGAACACTTGCGTGTAAAGTGGCTCCACCAATCGCACAGTGTTAAGTGAGTGTGTATGTAAGCATGTGTATGCCGTGCACTCTATTGCATTGGCCTATAAGTGTTTGTCGTCAAACAAGTGCTCGATGTTTGTTGTTGGATGTGTGTGTGTGTGTTGTACGTACTGCAATATGTTGCACGTCATAGTTGTTGTGACACTTTTGTTCCCAATTGAAGCGTGCTGGACGATAAAGTTTTCGTTTTTAGCTTTTTTTTCTACAAATCAGCAACTTAACGAGCGCCACGGCTATGCTTAAAGAAACTCAATGATTTACATTTGCTTTATTTTCTACTAGCAGACCCGGCCAAAATTTTTATATATTTTATTGAAACTTTTTGGTCCAACATT
>NW_016217555.1:0-1615 GCF_001687245.7 Rhagoletis zephyria | reverse complement strand
CATATGTAGGTAGTCACCCAGTTACATTTGACAAAAGGTAGTACATGAACAAGTAAAATGGACGAATTTGTAAATATATAATTTTTAAATTGCCCAGGCATTATAACCGCTTAGAAAAAAGAAAAATAATAAAATAAAACTAGTTCACTTCTGAAACTGCTTTTTAATGTCCAAGTAATGGGAATTATTGTGTATGGTGTTATTGCATGCAACCCGCCCATAGTGGAATTTACCAGGTGCCACTGCCTTATTTGAAAATTTGCCTATAAAATGTGACTACAAGGCAACCGAAGGAAAATAAAGCGAGAAAGACATTTTATTACTTCATCTGTTTATTGCAACATTTTAAAGTTTTCCAGCAATGTTTTTAACATATTAAAAAGCAAGCAGATAAAATTCATACAAAGGCGCTGTGTCCAATATGCGGAGCAGTTTTTAAAGACGATGCTTTTCCTATATTTTATTAGACTTTTCATAAGTAAAATGGCCTGTCAAACAGGTTTAGAGCATTTGAGCAAAAACAACATTTGTTTGTATTTTGTTACTTCTGGTATTGAAAGTGTCAAAAACTGTTTGTGTGATTTTTTCTTCTACATCAAAGCATGCCATGTGATATACAAAAAAGATAAAAAATTTAAATTGATAAAAAAAATAAAAATTCTTGCAACTTTCTTTCTTAGTAAATTCGTCTGCTTCTCGAAGCAATAATCCATCCTGTGCCAGGCTCACTAATCAGCGGTTGTGCTGCTGAGTTGGGTGAGCGTTCCAAAAGCTGCTATTCAATCGCTGGTTTTGTATGAAAAAAGGTTCCACATGCAAATAGATTTTAATTATTTAGAATTTTTGTGAGAAGAAATTAAAAATATTTGAAATTTTCGAGAACAAATAATTTGAAAAAAAAATCAAATCAGCTGCTATACTGATACTACCTGTTCAATGTGCCGTGGTTTAATTATATTTTTGGAATAAACAAAGTTCTTTTTCCTTCTGTCAGTTGTTTTTTTATCTGGATTTTCTAAAAAAAAAAACAAGGTATAACAAGGTAGAAGTGATTTCCATGATAAAAACATAACAAGGTAGAACCGTTCTCTCAATTTGTCGGCCATGATTTTTTTTTGAAGTTTGCCAGCATTTTAAAATCATATAAAATTGAAAATAAAAAATTGAAATTTGTTCGAAATTGTTGTTGCTTGAGGTTGAAAATGAAAATATGTGTGTGTGTTTGTGAGTAAATTTAAAAATTAAAATGTTTGGAAACGTCAAGAATTTTAAAAGTAACTCTCAGCGGTTCTACCTTATCAATCAATGTTAACTCTTAACCCTATACTATTCAAAATTTTTTCTTTATATACATTTTCAATTGTGAGCTGTGCGACTGATTTTAAATGCATAATAAAATGAAAAGGAATTGCGAGCGGTGCGTTGTGGCGACAACGGTGGGCAAATTGCTGAGATGTTTCATTACGGGACTCTTCACGTGTGGTCGTGACTTTATTTGTTGCCTATCGCAGCCGAGTATTTCTAAGTGGACGCAGGTGCAGGATTTATTTTCGTCCCAGGTGCAGAATTTATCATACTGAATATGAAAAGAAAATCTCCCTTTCATATACATACA
>NW_016217554.1:0-1615 GCF_001687245.7 Rhagoletis zephyria | reverse complement strand
GTTACCCTGGAAGTCGTATTTGTCCACGTCGATGCCTTCAGCTTCTATATCCTCCCGCAACCGGGATAACAATTCCACTTTTCTTCCGGAGANTAAACTTATAGCTTGCTTATTCGCAACTCGCTTCTCTGCTCACTTTACTTGTAGCTTGCTGACTTGTAACTCGTAACTAACTCACCTCGCGGTGGCGGCGCCCTTATATACCAACGCTGGCACTTATGGCAACTCTAGAACATTCTGAAGTTTATCGCTCATTCTCTTTGACTCGCTGTTCGCAGNGGCGGCGCCCTTATATACCAACGCTGGCACTTATGGCAACTCTAGAACATTCTGAAGTTTATCCCTCATTCTCTTTGACTCGCTGTTCGCAGTGTTCATCCAACTTGACGTTTCTCTTTGTCAAACATTCTACGTCATTCTTCGAACATTCTGCCTATTTCTCGTTGTTCGCTTTGTGTTGCCGCAGTATTCGCCACAATATGTTGATGCAAATCGCATCGATTTTATCATCCAAAAGTGCGTGAAATAGATAAATGTGACTTCAATGTAAGCACTTTTAATGCACATGACCATTTTCTTTTAAGTAATATCCTATCTTTGTTAATTCAACCACGATAAAAAATGTATAAAAGTAGTGAAGCAGTACACATGCGAGGGTTGCAACTGAACACTGAAGTTGGTACTGCCAGACGATTTATCATCACAATTTTTACTTGCGTCCACAGTATTTTTGCGTAGATTTCTTTTCTGCGTAGGCAGCGCTTTAGGATTATAAGCCTTACCAAATAGAGTTCTCCTTTTGGTGTGCACCAACTGGGGCTACCGCCCCAGTGATGTAGCCTTGGGAAAGGATGAGGTAACTAGAATTCCCTTCTTGTGTGGTAAACCTGGGGCTGCCGCCCCAGTGATGTCTATTATGGTTACTGGTTACCCTTTTTTAGGTTCTTAATTTTTTTTTTTAATAGAGCCGCAGACGATCACCCGATTTTTTATTCCAAATTTTCCTTTTTTAAATATTTTATATTATAAAAAATATCGACGCAGGCGTAAATATTTGCTATTTTAATATTGTTTATTAAAAAATGCAAAAAATATGGATTATTATTATATATTTTCCAAAGAAAAACATACATTTAAAAAAAAATTACGTGTGTAACACCGTACACATGATAGAAGTGAAACTTATTAAAATAGGTGTGTGTACCAGGTACCTACTCACGAAATTGGATGTGTAAACATATGTTTACGGTTCGGCAAACCATTAGGCGATTGAGTTACATACATAGGTTTGGTTAGAAATCAAACAATAATTTTCTGATATACATATAATTTACTTATTCATTTTCCGGTAACACCACCTTATATGAATTCGCGCTTCTAACATCGATAGGACCGGGTTGTAATGGAAGTAATTGTATGTTTAACAAAAAAATGAAAATGTTTATAATGCAATCAATAGAGCCTTACGAATTCGCCATTACCAAGGCACTAAGCACTTTTGTTTGCAAAATGCATTTATTTAATTGAAAGAAGACAAATTCCTTTGTTCGGCATTTATTCTTACTCGCTTTCTCTCTTCCAAGGCGAATTCATATATTCTTATCACGAATTCATA
>NW_016217553.1:0-1615 GCF_001687245.7 Rhagoletis zephyria | reverse complement strand
TTCCAATTTTGCGTGTACTCGGTTGAACAAAATGAATTAAATTAAAAAGCAAAAAAGTTTAGATGCGCCGATGTTGCTAAGAAACCTGCACTGTGGGGGTTTGTTCGGCAAGACTTTTTGGTTATCCGTTTGCTAGGAAAGATATAAACCTCTTGAGCAAAGCCAACATAAAGTTGCTAATTGGCTACCTCGTGAGCCATAATACCCTGCGCTCTCACGCGCACAACAAGGGATGACGGAAAATCGTTCCACAATACATCATACTCCTACCCTGTCGGAGACACAAACAACCAAAAAGTATATTTNTTATTTCGCCCATCTTTAGTTGCTCAATTTGTATTGGAATTGGAAAGAAGATAAGGGGCCGCGTGCATCAATTTTTGTTAAAACTTCTATTAACAACTATAACAAAAATAGTTGAGTGTGAATAGTAGAGTAGAATTAATTTTGTATTTATAAATATGTACATATATTTGTACACTTAACAGCAAAAGTCTGCTACACCATTTTTTTGTATATTCAAAATATTTTGCAAGCTAAAATTTGTTCTTTATTTTGTTTTTATAAAAATATGGACCATGCTCAAAACAAAATCATATAAACCAAGGTTTCAAGCTTTATACAAAATACAAATTAAAAAAAGTTTCACTTGAAACCTTGAATTATATGAGTTTTTTTAAGTATGATCCATATTTTAATAAAAAATATCAAAAAAATTTTAGCTTGCAAAATACTGCGAATATTAAAAAAATAAATCGTGTACGCATACTTTTGTGGTGGTTAAGTGTATATACATACATACGTACATAAGTATATTATTTATTCTAAAACTTTCCGATTATGTAAATTCCTAGTATGTACGAGCTAGTTAACCTCAAAATTTATGCTCAACACATATCAAGATCGTAACAGTTGATTTGAAAAGTTGTGAATTAACAACCAGCAACTGTAGCATATGCTGATCAGAGCAGTGGACAGGTGAGTGAGATATATATCAAATCAGACAAAAATTATAATAAGTAGATATTAAAAATAAAGAGGGAAGAAATAAATAAATAAAAATTTCTATACGTATGTATGTATGTAAGCGTTATGTCACTTGGTGCTCCATCAACACAACCAACATACACGGGGGCACTGACTGGCTGCCTGCACTCATTTTAAAATTCCGCTCACTTGTGGCGTGCCATATAAAATACGATCAACGCAACAAAAACAATAACAACTGGCAAGCAATGAAGCATAATTGTTATAGAAATATAAAATTGATGTACATACATATATACAAATTGTATTAGTAGTAGGTAAAGGAATATTTTATATTCGTAAGTTCTTTATAGCACTTAACTGATGAACTGTCTGCCACATTTCCTTTTATCTACAAAAAGGATTTTTATTTTTATTTTCGAAAACGAAAAAAATGTAAATTTAAAAGTAACAAAAACCCGCTTAACCGCCTTGAATGAGCAATAAATAAAATGAAATAAAATAATTCCACACAAAACTAAAGTAAATCATTTTTTAATTTATTGCCCCGCGTAGATTTCGAGTTGCTTGCCACACCGTATATTTGTTTGTGTGCGCATGTGTGCATGCCTTGCGCTGGGTAGATATC
>NW_016217552.1:0-1615 GCF_001687245.7 Rhagoletis zephyria | reverse complement strand
CTTTGCCTTTGCCTTCTTCAGCAAATGGATCTTTGACAGATATTAAAAATGTTCTCATCTCTGCCGCTTTTTCACACTTGCGGATGCACATAGCAGTGTGACGATGATAGCATCTCCAGAGATGAGACAGCATTAGACAGCGAGGAGGCTGCAGTAATGAAACGTAATCGAGAGCAATCAGGGCAAATAATCGCTGCAAATTTAAATTACTCACGCCTGTGAATGAATGCAGGGAGAGAAGGGGAGCATTGGCACTGGCACTACCGCCGTCCTTGCGCAGGATCTAATCTACGGTGCCGCCGTAAGGAATTGTGCCACTGCACAGTGCCAGGCAGCGCCGCACCACACTCTTTGGCATTAATAATTTTCACTGTCACACACTGCCGCCGCTTGGCAAAACTGTCACTTCATCATCATCTGCCTTTCTCTGTTCTTTGATTTGCAGCCCATCTCTTTTTCTTTCTTTTTCTCTGTTTAATTTTTCCCAATTATTCAGCTGCACTGGTAATTGGTCTCGATAATATACAGTTCAGCTTATTATCAGCGAAGGCATTGTTGTAGTTAGTAAGGTTGCTGTTCTTCCAATGACTTCCGTCCATTGACTTTGCCATTTGTTTGCCAAATGAATGCTACAAGAGTAGATGTAAGAGTTGCATAGGTGATAACTGCAAAGTTGAAGTGTGCAGTAACCCGCACAAAGGGTCATTCGACGATTGACACTTTGCGATTTGGCTACCACTTAACGCCACTGATTGCATTAATTGACCGTACACACTGATTGAAGTCACTGATTCAATATATTTAGAGTATCTCTTTTGCTTAGTCAGATACCGAGTAAACACAGTCCGTGTGTGTAGGCTCACTGAAACCACTGGCTACACTGCTGGCACCAACATGCCTAATGACCATCCTTCTTCAGGGTAGATGGGGGGATGGCCATATTTAGAGCATCACTTGTTAGGGCGAGATAAATGTATTTGGCGGAGATTGCTGCTCCTGATGATGGTGGTATTCTCTTGCGCTGGCTGTGCCTGCCACTGCTGCACCTTTGATGCCTGGCCGCCTGAGAGAGGTGATTAAGATCGTTTAGCGTACACACGTATCTTCCCTCTCAATTGATGGACACACATCTTTCTCTCTCTCGCTTCTAATCCACAGCCAGAGTTTGCCATCAATGAGCCATCGCTGTTGTTCAGCAGCAAGAGGCGTTGGTGGTCATTACGACTGGTAGCAGAGGCGAGAGGATGCACTTCTTTCTCTGCAGTTTTCTCACCCCACGTTTGAGGCCTCCAGTCTTCAGTGGCTGTCTACTTGAGCGCGTAATTGATCACATGCAAATGCGAGCACATGCAGCACATTGCCACAACACAACACAACAGAGCACACAGTACACATAGGCAAACAGAAGCACAGAAGAGAGTCCATTCGATACCGCAATTAAAGTCCCATCATGGTCGTTTCTACTTCTGCTGCTGCTCCTGTTGATGCTACAACTTCAACTGCAGTAATTGGTTAATTGTTTTATTACCAAGTGCAGTGCAGACAATTAAATCGATTTAAATCAAATTGATACTGACACACTCATCAAATTGCCACACTGCGCAAGGTGCTGCTG
>NW_016217551.1:0-1615 GCF_001687245.7 Rhagoletis zephyria | reverse complement strand
CAGAGATTTGTTAAGGTTCATTTAGGAGCCCCCTACTAAGCCTTAAGAAACACCAGCGGACAAGAGTTAAGCTTCCTTCGATCCCTTACTGACAGCTGACTCCTAAGCAGGTACCGAAAATAAAATTTATTTTTTTAACAGTCAAACTTGGTCAAATATTTTATAGCTTCGAAGTAATGGCTGTCAACAGTGCCATACCCCCTTATTTGTTGCTAAGAGGTAATTTGACTTCCTAGCTCTCCGCCAAACCAATTTCGTTTGTTTCTTTCTTAAGATTGAATAAATGCCCGAAATATTCAAATCTAATTTCATTTAATGTGAAATAGGTCAAAACACAATTTTAAACATCGATTTATTTACATACATAAATTATATAGTAGACCTCTCAGAAGCTAAATCAACATCTTGGCGGCATACGAAGATACCAAGCGAATGCGAGATCCTGGTTTAAATAGAGGGTTTGGGCGAACAAATGCTTCAGAAGCACTAAAATGAGTCCCCTTGTCTAAATCTTTGTTTGACCTCGAAAAGTTCTTCCAGTTTTAACAGATCTCAACGTATTNGCACCAGCGGACAAGAGTTAAGCTTCCTTCGATCCCTTACTGACAGTAAGCTGACTCCTAAGCAGGTACCGAAAATAAAATTTATTTTTTTAACAGTCAAACTTGGTCAAATATTTTATAGCTTCGAATTAATGGCTGTCAACAGTGCCATACCCCCCTTATTTGTTGCTAAGAGGTAATTTGACTTCCTAGTTCTCCGCCAAACCAATTTCGTTTGATTCTTTCTTAAGATTGAATAAATGCCCGAAATATTCAAATCTAATTTCATTTAATGTGAAATAGGTCAAAACACATTTTTAAACATCGACCTATTTACATACATAAATTATATAAGAGACCTCTCAGAAGCTAAATCAACATCTTGTCGGCATACGAAGATACCAAGCGAATGCGAGATCCTGGTTTAAATAGAGGGTTTGGGCGAACAAATGCTTCAGAAGCACTAAAATGAGTCCCCTTGTCTAAATCTTTGTTTGACCTCGAAAAGTTCTTCCAGTTTTAACAGATCTCAACGTATTATAGAACGCAATCCCAAAATCATACGTGGCATATTTTCGTCATATTTTCTTACTGTTGAACAGGTTTGACTAGATGTGAAATTTTTTAGGTAAATTCGTCTGCTGTTAGGTACAATTTTTTCCTCAAATTAAGTACAATTTGAAAATTTTATTTTCCATCCCTGCTATGCACCCCAACCTACAGATTTATTGCGCCCTCTACGCTTTATAACACTTCTTCTAAGCCTCGACCGCTCAGAAAGTGCTCTCACTTCTTCTGTCTATGGCACAATAGACGAGAATATCAAGCATGTNTGCTTCAGAAGCACTAAAATGAGTCCCCTTGTCTAAATCTTTGTTTGGCCTCGAAAAGTTCTTCCAGTTTTAACACATCTCAACGTATTATAGAACGCAATCCCAAAATCATGCGTGGCATATTTTCGTCATATTTTCTTACTGTTGAACAGGTTTGACTAGATGTGAAATGTGTAACTAAATCTACATACAAATTTTTTAGGTAAATTCGTCTGCTGTTAGGTACAATTTTTTCCTCAA
>NW_016217550.1:0-1615 GCF_001687245.7 Rhagoletis zephyria | reverse complement strand
ATTGTGTACTGCCTGCGATCTTAACTTACTCGCTGCTCCTTTATAAACAACTCCGCGGTAGAACCGTTAGAGATTAAACAAATCGTTGCATGAAATATGATGACATATCGTAAAATTGTGCAAAATATATGTGTATATAAATAAAAACTCAGACCGTAAAGATGTGAACCAAAGTTGCACAACCGACAAATAGCAAGCAAGTGCAGCCACCGTCAGCAATATGCAAATGAAATGCTCGCATATAAAAGCTACAAAATGTTGCAATCAAAAACTTCATAAAAGAATATCGCAATATTTCATTTGAAGTCGTTGATAGCAGAGAAATTGTGGCAGGCGCGCCAAATAAAGTTGTACAAATGTGTCACTACACACCTACATACAAACAGAAATAGGCATACGGATAGAGAATACGAAGTCGTACTCTACACATGAAGCAAAGCATTGACGAATGCATTGAAAAAAGCTTCCAGCAGCAATTATGCACTATGGGTAATTTGAGTCATTTTTTGTGGCAAAAATTGATTATAACCGAGCAAGTGATTATTTAAAAAAACATTATTTTTTTTTAAAGATTGGCATATGATTTCGCACATTTGTCAAGAAAAAACATCTTAATCCTTGACGACCGACGGGTCTAAAGGAGTTATTTTCATTTGTGGTTTTATTGGAAAAGCTTAAATGCATTTTTTGCTAAATATTTGTATTTAAGAAAAAAAATGCAATTGGGCTTTAAAAACCATTTATACAATCGCTATTATATGCCATTATTTTAATTTGAAATCCTGAAAGATCTTAACTTGCTTCCTAATTTGTGCCTTGCAAAGTTAAAAAGAACAGTCCTTACAGCAACGAAATAATTAACAGCCTTTTATTTCCTCTCTTTCTCTTCTCCAAATGGTAATTATTTCACTACAAATAGTGTCAAGAATACCTATGTACAAAAAAGAACATTTTCTCAGAAATTGCTAAAGTTCGCAACTAGAAATTGACGGATTAAACTCAACCACTTCGCTTGATACGTTTTTATAGTCTAAATACGGCAAAAAACGGGCAATTTTAAACGCCTGTTTAAATTTCATTTTTAGAAGAAAAAAACAAATGAAATAAATATTATGTCAGAAGTATGTATTTTTCTATCCAAAAACTGAAAAAAAATACAAGCTATAGAGGTTAAAAGTACCTACCTTTTTCTTCATTTTCTATATTTTTGTAAATTTTTAAGACAATTATTGACTTAATTATAGATGTTCGAAAATATGTAGCTAAAAAGAAACACAAAATTAATTCCAATACTTCACTCATACAGAACGACTTTCACCATTCGCTAAGCAGTAATTAGATTCGAAGTTTTCTTTATCAAATACCAAATAAAGAAAACGACATTTTGACACAAAAATTCATCCAATTACCCATAGTAGTATGTACGTTACATACATATTAAAACGCAAACGATTAAAGCGAGGATTTGCACAAAAGATCAATATTGCAAACTTTAAGTGTGACCGATATTCGAACCGCATACACTCATTCAAAAACACATGTATGTACATTAGACTGCATCACTCCCAATACAAAACAAGTAAGAAAGTCTAAGTTCGGGCGGAGCCGAACATTA
>NW_016217549.1:0-1615 GCF_001687245.7 Rhagoletis zephyria | reverse complement strand
ACACATATTGCGAACAATATCGAGCATATGACAAGAATTTGAATTTTTTAAATTTTTTGTGATTTGTTAGCGAACACGTGAAAAATAATGTAACTTTTATGCTATGTATGTACACACGGTGCTTTTTCACAGTAATTTCGACTTTCGCTGAAAATCATGCGAAAATTGAGTTTTTGTCATACAAAAACTTACAACGAAAAAATTCCTAAATAATTATTGCACATATAGCCACTTTAGTAAGGTAATAATTGAATTTTTCAATCTCGAGGCCTGGGTATCGGAAAAGGTGGTTACTATACCCCGTGTTCAGTTGGTGAATTTTGTGACTTGGTTTTGCACTGTAATTCTCGAAGTGGATACTCTACGCACATTTGCAGAGAGAAACAAACAGAAAATTAACAATACAGCCAATTAAGAAAACAATATTATGTCATAGTCAATTGCTGAAACTGCGAAACCCAACAAAAGTAAATTGCCGTCAATATTCAAGTTATCGTACAATAAAAAGCGCATATATATATGTATATGTATGCATGTAAAAACGTAGCAGTGGGGGCGTAACGAAATATTGGGTTTAAATCTGCGCAGAAATACATATGACTGTGAATGAAGCAAAGCCAATTACCGCAGACGTATGTGTGTATGTATATTAGACCACGTCAAAAATAAAAAATAAAAAAATCTTGCAATTCGGCTGNTCGGGCATGTTAAAATCGAAATGGTTAAGTTGTCTTTTCGAATCATGTACATAATTTCCTTTAAAATTGCATTCAATCGTTGTGCATAGTTTTGCATATTTCGCTGTAAATCCATGTTTTTGCATATTTATTACGCATTTTTCAGAATATTTTACAGTTTTTGTATATTTTAGCTTTTTTTGATTTACGACCACTTAAATTTGGTGTGAATCTCTTGCCAAAAATATCTACATAATTTTTACTTCAATACTCTCAAAGCTCTCTATTATGCATGCTCAGATTCCTTAAATTCCAACAAAAAATTTTGGTATATACCAGATTTGACCCAAATAGGACAAGGGATTAAAAGGGCAAAATTTTGGAACTTAAATAACCTCAGCCTGCATAGTACATAAATGGTATTTAATCAATGTATTCTTACAGTTTCGAGCGTTTTCATTGATCCTGGAGAATTAAGAAAGAACTCATTTTTTATGTGTAATTCCTTTGGGAGAATTAAAGGCTCGCGGCGGCACCTCTCACAATTGTCTGGGAGAGGTGAGATTTAAGGAGGATCATTACAATACCAAATGCTAAAATTTGAGTCTTATTCCGGTCACATTGCAAAATTTTTTTTTTTATTTTTTGACGTGGTCTAATGTATGTACATATATATAATTAAATCAAGCCACGCAGGCAATTTTGCGAAATTTACCGAAGAATTTGCAGCCTATGTAAACACATACATATGCCTTTGCGTAAAAAATATTGAGGTAATAGATCTCTAACTTAACTCATTATGTTACTGCAAAAAATTTAAAATAGATACTTATCTTTGAGTTCAAAATTTCGGATACTTTTTTTTGAAATTTTCGAATATCATGATGAAATAAAAAATATATGTCTCCTTTTTTTCACTAAAAAATTAAAAAAAAAAA
>NW_016217548.1:0-1615 GCF_001687245.7 Rhagoletis zephyria | reverse complement strand
ATAACGCTCTTTACTAAAAATTCAGTTGTAAAAGATTGGAGGATGCGGAAAGAACCCTCGTTATCCGATCATAAATATATTAGCTTTAATATTGAACTCTCTCTTCTGAAAATCAGCAAGGTTCTAACGAATCCTTGGAATACGAACTGGGATCTTTATAGAAAGATTCTGATGAGGGAAATGGGTCAACTTATGCCAATTAGCTCTCTCTAAGAAAAACGGGCATGCTTCTCTTGACGAGAAAGTACAAGGTTCCGGCATGGACAACACCGAATATAAACAACATAACTTTATTAGCAAAGACACATACGAAATATTTAGGAGTAGTCGTGGGGCCATAAGAACACCTTCAACAGCTGCTCTAGAAGCCATTCTTAACATTGCCCCAATTTACCTCTTTGCGGAAAATCAGGCGATGACGTAAGCATCACGAAGCAACTAACTAGAAGGTTTTTCGGATATAGCAAAGTGTTGTGCTCGACTCGGACTATGATACCAGTCCTAAATTCGGATAAAAGCGTGAAAACGGATTTAGAGGAAGGTGGTTGGCGAAAAGGCATAGTACCGAAATGCAACACTCTCAACATATACACGGATGCTTCTAAAATGGAAAAGGGGGTTGAAGCTGGCGTGTACTGTGTGGAACTAAGCATTAAAGCATCGTTCAAGCTTCCTGCTTTCTGTACGGTGTTTTAGGCAGAGGTTTTTGTTGTTGAAAAAGCGACGGAACTTGTCTGTATGGACGCCACACTGAACTGCGCCATAGAAATCTTCGTTCACGAAGATATCACATAAGTTTTGGCCCCGATTGGAGTCGGTTAAGGCGTGGCGCACAGGGATCAAAATTCAGATTACCCTATGAAGACGTCTTAACCGACTCCAATCGGGACCAAAATTTATATGTGATATCTTCGACTACGTTAGTATCGATTTTGGGTATGAGTTTGCAAAAAACTAATTTTAGGTTTTTGAGTCTCTGTAGAAGAATTTGAACTTTGACCCCTGTGCGACACGCTTTAACCGTCTCCAATTGGGACTAATACCTGTATGTGATATCTGTGACCGTGATATTACTGGGAATGAAACATCGATGTTCCCACAACAAACATCGATTTGAAAAAACATCAGTGATAAAAACGATACATTGATGTTTTACCGATGTTTTAATTTCTCATCTACAACACGAAATAAAATGTAGCCTGAAATATTTTTTAAACTCGAAAGAACTAGACTCACATATCCGCTACAAACCATAACTTTATTTAAAACTTAGAAAAATTCAACAATTTTTTATCTTAATTTTGAATTTTTTTATCTGAATTTTTAGAAAAAGCCGCAAAAAATCGCCTTGATTTTTAACGAATTGGTTCTTCTGACGGGATTTTGCACATTTTACCATATTAAAGTAAATTTCATGTAGAATTAAATGCCAAAGACCTTTTGCAAACAAAATTACAAAAATCAACGCCAGTTATTATAAATTGTACCTTTTATATGAAAAAAAAGCAAGGGCCGCCAGAGAAAATCATTAAAAAGCAAAGCGATTTTTAAGGGCCATTCACATACAACTTTCCTCGCTTTGCTTGACAGTTCGAACTTTGACAACAAAGCGTGA
>NW_016217547.1:0-1615 GCF_001687245.7 Rhagoletis zephyria | reverse complement strand
AGCCATTGAAAACATACAACTTTTTATATTTTGACAAAATTGGAATATACGGAATTTCGTTTGCTCATCAAGCGTATTTTTTTTGCATAAAAATAATTATTCAAAGATTCTACCAGACCCGTTATTCCATTATAGATGCCCTAAAAATGCCAAATTTAGTAAATTGCCAATTTTAGGACAAACTATCTCAAAAACTGCAGCCAGTCTAATATTTCTAATTTGTGATTTTGATTCTACGGAAAAAATCCTATAAGAATCAGGATTAACTTTGCGTGCCGCAAACATTTTTTGAAATTTTGTTGGCCTCTGTAATGGATGATCGGAGATCGGAGATTAATTATTTGTGAAATGACTGAGTCTGCAGACATCTCACCTTAGCAGCTACAAGATATTTAACAGGAAAACTAGATTTCCATAAGTTTGAAAGAGGAGTATAACGCCGCAGTTACCCACACTCGATCATAAGCATAACCACGCGACAACTTCAAATGAGTGTTTGGCGGTGTTCATCCACAATCCGGTCGAATATTTGCGCCATTTTGTGACCTTCACAATACACCAGGGACCAAGGAATAATCAATGCAGTATTTCCGCTTTCCAAAGCTTAAGAAGTGGCTCAATGGGCGAGAGATTTTCGTAGAACGAAGAGGTCATCACTGAAACAAACGTCTATTTTGAGGTTTGCGATGGAACTGATTATATATTTGGAAGGTACAAAAATTGGTAAAATATTGAACTAATTGCATCGAACTAAAATGAACCAATGTTTAGCAGTAAACCTTTTTTTTTTGCGAACAACTATTTTTTGTTCAAATAGTTACCTTAAAACTTTCCTCGTTCATACTTTGTAGGAAATTAATGTGATCTGGTAAAAAGAGAATTTGTTCTTCTCTTTGTACTCTCACTAAATGACACGCGCTAACCGATTGAAGCACCGGATAATCGAGGTTTAACTGTATTTTCAATTCTATACTATGCTTTTACAATAAAAATCTTTCTTTTTCAACATTTGTGTTATTTTATGAAATTTTGATTTTTAAATTATGTTATTCTTACAGTTAACGTGATACACATTGAAGCATATACACATCGTTGGTTCTCTGAATTAACGACACAACTCGAAATTTCATATTTTTCAAAAAGAAGCAACTAATTTTAGTGGCGACTTCATTTAGGCTATGAATACGCATTCTTTAGTTATGTCCTAACTAAATCCTGGAGTACTGGAACAAACCAACTGATTACAATAAACAGCTGATTCTGGGAGATTATGCGCTCAATGCAGATTATAATTGTACCAGTGCTTTACATGCGATTTATGTAAGTATAACCAGCGCTTCTACGGTTGCCTACTTCGGTTTTGTGACAAATGCCACAAGTAATGGTTATTCCTATAAGGATTAAAAATCCTCAATGGCAGTCTAAATAAGGAGTAGTGAAAATAAACTGCATACCAATAAATAAAAGGAAAATAATAAAATTGGAGATGCATAACTTTTTAAAAAACCCCTTTTTTCAATAATACCTTGTAAGCTTCATTTGACATTGCCGTGAATTCCTTCCGCCACTACTCTAAATGCATATTTCATAAAACTGATTTTCTGCTTTACGCACA
>NW_016217546.1:0-1615 GCF_001687245.7 Rhagoletis zephyria | reverse complement strand
AAAAGTTGGTCATTCTTCAAAAGTGGCTCAGTTCATGACCAAGGCAAACCAGTTGTACATACAAATAATTAGTAATCAAAAATAAACATAAACAAATGCTTAAATTACAACGATATACTGAGATTATAACACTGTTGTTGTAGGTACAAGAGTGGACGCATAAAATACGCAAGGAAGGTAATCAACTTGATCGACAAATACGTAGCATTCAACGCGAAGAGGAGAAAGTGAAGCGTTCATTAAAACAAGCAGCAGCAAAAAATGATCGTGACACTTGCGTCATCCTTGCTAAAGAGATTGTGCGAGCACGTAAAGCTATAAATCGTATTTACACATCAAAGGCCCACCTCAACTCCATACAGTTGCAAATGAAAAACCAACTGGGTAAATTTTTTGCGATATAAAAATTTAGATAAGCTGTATTATTAATTATTAATTATGCTGTTTATTTTTATAGCTACATTACGCGTCGCTGGATCGTTGCAAAAATCCACTGAAGTCATGCAAGCCATGCAAAACCTAGTTCGCTATCCAGAATTAGCTGGTATTATGCGAGATATGTCGAAAGAAATGATGAAGGCGGGCATAATTGAAGAGATGCTCGACGAAACTATGGATTCTCTGGAGGAAACAGAGGAGATGGAAGAGGAAGCAGCAAAAGAAGTGGATAAGGTACTGTGGGAAATAACGGATGGTAAACTTGGCGAAGCGCCCTTACCTCCTGAAGGTATTGCTGCAGAAAAGCAAGATGTACCAGCTGCTACTGTCACTGCATCAGAAGATGAAGCTGGTGAAGAAGAGGAGGAGTTACAGGAAATGCAAAGCCGATTAGCATCATTGCGATCTTAAAGGCCTGCAATGCTTGCATAAAAAAAAAAAAACGAGATAATACGCTGATTTCAGTGTTGAGCAAATGGTAATNTTCATTGCGATCTTAAAGGCCTGCAATGCTTGCATAAAAAAAAAACGAGATAATACGCTGATTTCAGTGTTGAGCAAATGGTAATACAATTCATTACAATTTTGAGTATTTCGACTTAGCTTTGTGTACGCTTCTTCGTTAGAGTATCTCATTATATTTATATTTATAATTTATATAAAATTCTAACGTTTTAAAGCTTTCTTAAAGCGAAAATATGTAAGAGAAAAGCTCAGAAGACCAAACATAAAAACGCGATGAAAATAATACATAAACGTTTTCTTGAAAAGTAACATGCAAGTGATTACATGCATTTCACAAGTCTACATACATACATACTTTACAACAATTATTTGTAGGCAAATATTTTTCGCACCAAGTGTACTTTTGCTGTAACTTCAGTTGGATTTTAACATGAAAGGCTAACTTAAAATTTTAAGAATTCAATTTGATATTTAATTACAAGCGTAAATATTTATTGAACTAAATATATATATTAAAAAATACTAATCATTTTGTAAATGAAGAACCTATGTAACTGCATTCATTGGGAAACGAAATTTATAGCTTAAAATATACATACAAGTTTTATTTGTAGAGTTCTGTCTTTTTTAACAAACATATGTATGGACATATACATATTTGTATGTAAGTACAGTTGTCCACAAAATAATAGGAGTGCGATATTTTGACCAG
>NW_016217545.1:0-1615 GCF_001687245.7 Rhagoletis zephyria | reverse complement strand
TGCTGAATACTCTTTTTTTCATATAAGCACTCGCTTACATACCTACATACGCATTATACGTAAATAGTTGTGTTAGCGTGCGCATGTTAGAAAATTAATTTTCTTCCATGTATTTGCTGAGTGGCAAATTTAACACTTGAGCGAGGCAAATTACTTAAAAGCAGCCACATGAAGAAGAAGAAAATATATTTTATTTTTGGTTGTTTGGTTCTTAACACAACTTGAATGGGCTGATAACAAAAGCTTTTATGTGTAATATGCTGCTGGCTCACTAGCATTTGCGTGGCAAAAAAAAAAAAAAAATCGCCACACCCCCTGTGGCCTACACAAATAAATGGTAGGGAATAATAGCATAGAATGGCCTTCGTACATTTTTCGGACTATCGAGCAAGCTGTTGCGTTAAAATAAAAACCTGATTTTGCATCTATTTTTTGGGTTATTTATTTGAGCTAACGTCACTTAAGCGGGTCGTAAAAGAATTATGCTTTCACCATACTGCGATTATACCATGGAATTTTAACTCATTGCAAGCCAGCTTTGATACTTATGCAGTGTTTATAGTTCTTAGCTCGCCAAGGCGTATGAGTAACATCCAGATAATACATATGTAGCGTATGTTAACAGTGATTATATACATGCATATTAGAGATGGGCGCTGGATATCGGGACCCATGGTATTGATTTGAAAATGGCCTGGATGGGCGGTATCGGAAAGGTCTTTAAAAATTTCCCGACACTCCGGGTAAAACCCGCTCTAACTCCACAGATTCATAAAATCTACCTTAAAAACGTTTTATGAAATAAACACTTTTCTATGTTTTATTGAGACGAAAACGAACAACAAAGCAAACAAAAACTAAGCGAAAGATGCCACAGCTTTCATTACTTAAAATTATTATTTATTATTTAAAATTACGATTCTGAAAAACTTCAGGATGGGCAGCTTTAGGACTTCAAAAATGAACTTTGGGCTAGATCGGCATTGAATATAAAATGTCAAAATTTGAAACGCACCTTATATTGACAAGTTTGAACGTTTATTTTTTTTGTTATTTAGTTTTAATGTTTTTATAAAAATATAGTTTATTCTTTAGCAAAAACCCTATGAATCAAATGTTCAAACTTTGTACAAAAATAAAAAATATAATTAAGTTTTCTTCAAGATTTCACAATTTTTATTCATTCTGATTTTTGGGTTTTTTTGTCTACGGTTTTGAGCTATTTTGCCCCCCTTAAAAAAAAAGCAAAAAGCAATGCGCTACAAAACTCCTTACCAAAATCTTTCTAAGAAATCTACTTAAAAACATGAAATTTTTGCGAATGTTTGTAAATATTTTTTATATTGCGTAAAATTTGAAACTTGGATTTATACGCTTTTTGTATTAAAACTAAATAGGGAAAAAATAAATTGTTAAAACTTGCCAATAAGGTGCATTTATAATTTTGACGCGGGGTATATAGAAATTAGCAATTCATGTTGGTTCTGCGAAAAAGCAGATAATAATAAAGTTAGATTGCAATATGGCGTTTACCTAGCTTAGGAAACTTAAAAGAAATTTTGAATTTTCTCAGTATAACATTTTTGATTTTGATTAAAAAAAAAACATGCTAGAT
>NW_016217544.1:0-1615 GCF_001687245.7 Rhagoletis zephyria | reverse complement strand
CTTTAAGTCCGTCCGCTCTTCTTAATTTAAACAGTGAAAACGTGGTTGTGCAGCATGTTCCCCCGGGGGAATATTTTCACTTTGGAATAAAAAATCAAATGAAAAAAGTTGCAAATTATATTTGTCACTACGAAGAAGTTGTGTTTGACCTTAATATTGATGGCTTACCTCTATTTAATAGCTCCAAAACTCAACTTTGGCCAATTTTATTAAAAATCATTAATGCTCCAAACATTTCTGTTTTCCCAGTTGGTGTTTATAAAGGCAAGCAAAAGCCAAATGATGTTAATGAGTTTTTGAGCTATTTTATAAATGAGTACCAATTGTTGAAAGAAAACGGTTTGGAATTAGGCGGACAAATATTCAGCTTAAAAATGAGGGCTTTAATATGCGATGCACCTGCTAGGGCGTTTGCATGCGGAATTCCCCATCACACATCTGCTCATGGATGTTCAAAGTGCACTGCAGAAGCGAAAAAAATAGCTAACGTCCTTACGTATCCTACAAAAGCAGGCGAGCTAATCAGTGATGAAGATTTTGCCCAAAGAAATTTTTTAAATCACCACCAAATAGGATTTCGCTCAAATAAAAAAAATATATCAGATAATTTGGCATCCATTAGAACCAATATTCCCAAAGAATTCGTTCGGAAGTCCCGTATTGGAAAGCGACTGATTTAGGCAATTTTTGCTTTACACGGGTATTTTAGTTCTTAAAGACAATGTTCATGATAGTATTTACTATGAGTTTTTATTGTTGCATTGCGCTTGCAGATTGTTATCCTGCCCTAAAAATGTGCATTCAAATATTTCAAATGCGGAAGAGACACTTAAGTTGTTTGTAGAAAATTTTNCTAAAAATGTGCATTCAAATATTTCAAATGCGGAAGAGACACTTAAGTTGTTTGTAGAAAATTTTACAAACATTTTCCATGATAAATTGTCTCATATAATGTCCACAATCTACTACATTTGACTGACAGCGTTAAAACACTAGGAGTTCTTGGAAATTTTTCTGCATACGATTTCGAAAACTTTTTGCAAACTTTAAAAAAAAACGTTCGAAAACCTACACACATATTAGAACAAATTTATAATATAAATAGTCACTCTGATTTCGTGCTTGAGTCAAAAAGAATAGGTTTTGTAGAGTCAAATTCGAAAATAAACATTTTTTTTTAGTACCAAGAGGCCAAATAATGTGTGTTTCATAAAACCCTTTATTGTTTTTAATATTGAGGGATTCGAAAAATGCGATACTAGCATGGGAGTTATAGTTGGTAGGAGGTATATGAACATAAACACCTTTTTTGAAGAACCTTTAAATTCAATTTCAGCGCTAGGTATATGTTTGGGAGATGCTATACCCAGTACTGGAAAAGAAATATTTCCTATGAGCATGTAAACTGATGGCACTACCATACAAAGACAAATTTCTTTTCATACCAATATTGCATGGTTGCACTAATTAAAAATTTTGTTTTTTATACCCGAGCGCACTTGTGCACAAGGGTATTATAACTTTGTTCACATAACGGTTGTTTGTAACAGGCAAAACGAATCGAGATAGATATAGACAAATGTATACATAAATGATCAGAATGAAAAGAGAAATC
>NW_016217543.1:0-1615 GCF_001687245.7 Rhagoletis zephyria | reverse complement strand
CTGACTCAACTGTATTTTAAGAGATGAGAAAAACAAAAAAAAAAACTGGAAGTCTTAAGCAGCGCCTAAAGCTAAAGCAAGCTGCCTCCGTTTGAAATTTACGCACAAAAGCATAAATGCATCACAACCCAGCGCACTGTGGGGAAAAATGTTATTTTTTTTTTTTTTTTTTGCATAAAGTCTAAATATGAAGATATCAGCCCGAAATTTGGTTTGGATAGGTATATATTATAGAGTTTTGAGTTGACCTACAAAATTTGGTTCGGTTCGAAGCACTACATCATATAGCCGCCATATGTATGACTGGTCTGGCGGACTTACGCCAACTTCATTGTTTTTGATGCTATGCCCTTGAAATTTGTTTCGCAAACTTTGGACTTCTGAAAAGAGTTATCTACTTGGTTTTAAGTTTTATTTCTCGCTCCCCGCGCATGCATTTCTCTAAAGAAACGCGATTTTTTCAAAAAGGCACAAAATGGGGCAAGCACGACTCCGTTGAATTTCAATACCGCCGCTGCTAAAAGCTTGCACAGCTCTTCGATTTTTCGCTGAAGGAAGTCCCAAAGTCCCATGAAAGTAGAATACCATAACGCCATAGCCATAACTATCCTAGATTATAGGTATCATAAGCATAAAAAGCTAATTTTTCGTAGTCAACAATGGCGGTGTTGCCAGATGCGGAAAATGAGTAATATCATAATATATTTGCGTAGAACTTCTTTTACTATCACTAAATCATCACCAAAATTTTTAAAAATAAATAAATCAAATTAAAGGTAACAACTTTTACTTTTCAAATAATATAAATTTCTTTGGCATTAATTAATTATTTTTTTATTCAAAAAAAGATTATTTTATGAAAAAATACGAAATATTTTTTTCGTGTTTTATTATTTTTGTATTAAAAGTATTAAAAAGCATATAAATTATGTGCATCCACTCAAAGATAAATTAATCGTCTTTGACATCATTTTAATCGGTTATTAATATTAAAACAATCATGCAATTTTAATTTAGCCTCTTATATCTTCTTTATAATTTTGGTATAGTTGAAATCAGTGTGAGAAGTTCTATCGGGCCACATTTTTGGTTTTTGTAGAGCTAAATGGTTCATATTCTAGACTTATGCCGAAAAGTTGGCTGTGAAAAGTATATATTTTTCTTTTTTGAACTTAAAAATTATTTTAAAAAATCAGTGCAATTTAGAATAACAATATGGTTACCAAATGAGTGAGAAAGTTCTGTAGAATTTAAAAATAATCAAGTTTTTTGGTTTACAAGGACGAATAGGTATTGAAAATGCACTTTTAATAAATTTTATCTTTTTCAGTTTATAAAGTTTGCAGGACGAAACAAACAAACAATAATAAAAAAATAAATATTGCAATATTTCTAGGATACTTAAGGACAAGATGTGTAAAGGACATTTTTCACACCCATTCGTCCTTATGCGCCAAAAAATTTATTCTGTTTTAATTCCAAAGACCTTTTTCTTTTATATGATACCCTTATTGTTATCCTGCATTGCAATGAATTTTTAAAATATTTTTTTAAAATAATCATATTTTTTTTTTAATTTCAAGGTCCTTTTAAAAAATCCTGACCTCGGACAGAA
>NW_016217542.1:1484-1615 GCF_001687245.7 Rhagoletis zephyria | reverse complement strand
GAGATCCTTCCCCGCAAAGTACAATTTTTTTTATATTTTTACAAAAAAAGTTGGAAAAATCGGTAATGATTGTTCGTTATCTTTGAATCTGCAGGGCCTAGCAAAAAGTATTGTATGCACAGTTTATAGAA
>NW_016217542.1:0-1402 GCF_001687245.7 Rhagoletis zephyria | reverse complement strand
TATCTCAAAAACGGTACCATAGAATTAAAAATAACCTTGATTTTCGGAATCAGGGGGTGATTTTACATAAGAATTTCATAACGGCGTTTCTGGTAAAGAGAAAAAGTTGAAATTTGTGGTCCAGTGTTATCTTTCGGTTATAAATATTACGCTTGCGGTTGTAACAGCGGCTATAATTTTTGGTGAAAGCTCTTCGAAAGCTGCGCAAGGAGAGTGAGCGGTTGTTATGTTTTTCGCTTGAAACAATAGCTATGAATTATCTATGGAAAAAGTCTTAAAGGAACTGGTTGCTGTTCTGGTAAAGTGCGAAGAGGCGTGAAAACTATCAGGGATGTTTTTTTCAAAGAGATATTCAAATGCTAGTCCCCTGAGGTTGAGTTCCGCCTTAGTTAGAGGCCCAGGCTTAAATATTGCTCAACCTCTATCTCGATATTAAGGTTTTGTACACTCAGAAAGCTTATATTTGAGCTGATCAGGAAGCAACTCAGCTTTCAATTCAGCTATAAGCTCTGCGTGTGTGTGATGACCAGCGTTGCCATTTTAGCCGTTTTCCGGCTAGATTTAGCCGGTTTTGATAGCAACTAGCCGGAGAAAATTCGATCTAGCCGGCAGCCGATTTGTTAGCCGGTTTGTAAAAAAAAGTTAGCCGTTTTTAGCCGATTTTACTATTTGCCTAATTTTCAGGTGCAAAAAGTAAACAAGTTGTTCGAAAGCAATAATGCAGACCCAATGAAGATTTTTAATGAACTCAATGTTTTACTTTCGCATCTATGCTCCCTAGTGGTTATTAGCGCGGACACATTTGATCCTATATGCTCCCCGTTGGAACCATACCTTGCTCCATTTCCTCAGTTTTATCACAGTTTTGAAGAGTATTTAAAAACACCCACCACGAAGCCGAGAAAATAATTCGAGAAAATGGTCGCTATTTTATTATCACTTTAATAAAGGAATTACGGCAACGCCTCCCTACAAATATTGGCACACTAAAAAAAATTTACTTTTTTCGGTTGGAAATGCATTAAGAGTAAGGGCCGGTTGTTCAATGTCTGATTAGCACAAATCGGAGGTAGAAGCTCCGGTTAAGCACAACTACTGCTTTATCGATCACATGTTACATGCATGATGTCGAAATCGTCGATAGTGTAGTGGTAGTGATAACCAGACATTGAACAACCGGCCCTAATTAAACCAAAAGTATTTGTTCAACTACAGCAACAAAAACGCAAATATAATGCCGACGAAATAACATCCATAGAGATGCAATGGCAACGGACTGGAGTAATTTAGACTCAACTGTAAAATTTTGGGCCGAAGTTTATCAATTTCGAAATGCCCTAGAAGAAAACCCTTTTGCTGACCTTTGCAACCTAGTTTTTAGTTTTCTTGTTTTGCCTATAAG
>NW_016217540.1:0-1615 GCF_001687245.7 Rhagoletis zephyria | reverse complement strand
TAAGTAGCAGTACTTGCATTTGTATATGGTACCTCAGATATGGCAGCTTAAGAAGACGTAACGGGATAACCGTAAGGTGAAAAAACTGTATTGGCAGAAAAATTATTACCTGGGCCGGCAGCGGTGGCGATTTCGCGGCTCGTGACCATGCTAGNACAGAACTGGCGGCGACGTTGATTGAGTTAGCGGCACATGCATGAACAGAAGTAACGGGTCCGTAAGTAGCAGTACTTGCATTTGTATATGGTACCTCAGATATGGCAGCTTAAGAAGACGTAACGGGATAACCGTAAGGTGAAAAAACTGTATTGGCAGAAAAATTATTACCTGGGCCGGCAGCGGTGGCGATTTCGCGGCTCGTGACCATGCTAGTATTAGTGGCTTCATTATATGCGCCAATTGTACTGATGGCTGCGTTGGCGCGTTGGCCTGCGCATGGTGTAGCTGCTGCGCTACCCTTGGAAGTGCGACATTGCAGAGCTTCCCTTAGCGCAAAGCATTGCGAGTCGCTTTCTTTGGCTTGGATTTGCACACTTTGAAGTTGACACTCCAACGCCGTGATCTGCTTCCGCAGAATTTGCACAATATATTCTTCTTGTGCGGACACATTTGTACGTTTCGAGGCAGCAGGTAGTATTCTGTCCTCTGTACGTTGGTGTTCATAACGATCAATTGCTGTGGCGGCGGAAACGGCAATGGGATCAACTTGTATGTTTTGTCGCAGAGGTTGCGTCCCTTCTGTGGTTAGGGCAGGAGCACGATTAGTATTTGCTTCGACGTTGTATTGGCTAGGTTCTGTAGTTAGGCCTTGAAGACGCGGGCTTCGACGTGGTGGCGTACGTTCCATTTCTCTAACCTCTATTTCTTGTCCGAGAAATGTGCCGGCAATACTCTTGTATGCAAATTCAATTCGCTGCTTCCTCCGCAAACACGTAAAAAAACTTGACAATACGACTCACAAAGAATAAAGTTGTCCTCANTCTTTACAACAAATTATTCGTTAGGCTGAGTTTATTTGGTTCCGTCTCTGTAGGCTTGTGAACAACGAGTGAATTTGCAATATAGTTAAAGATGGAACCGTGGTTTACAGCGTTGCCACATGTACAGATAGACATAAATTAATTTGAAACTATCACACACAGGGTTGCGTTTGCTGGGCGTTCACTAACAGTTTTAATTAGTGATGCCAACAACAATAAATGTGAAGGACTGCAAGTTTTTTACAATTAAAGAACTGACAGAACTTTTTTCTGCGTAGGCGGCCTTCGGCCGCGCCTACGGATCATAATCCTTACTACGCAGAATTATCTTTTCTGTGTTGCAGAAGAAGAGTGGCATAACTTCTTTCTGCGTATGCGGCGTTCGGCCGCGCTTAGGGATCATAACCCTTACTACGCTGAAATGTCCTTCTCTCCGCGAAGGCGGCCTTCGATCGCGTTGGGAATCATAACCCTTACAACGCAGAATTCTCCTTTCTGTGTTGCAGAAGAAGAGTGGGGAACTTCTTTCTGCGTAGGCGGCCTTCGGCTGCGCTTAGGGATCTTAACCCTTACTACGCAGAATTAACCTTTCTGTGTAGTGATAGAACTTTTTAGAAAAGTATCGATACTAGTAC
>NW_016217539.1:0-1615 GCF_001687245.7 Rhagoletis zephyria | reverse complement strand
TGGGGAAAAGTGCAAAGTGGTCAGAGCAATTGTTATTGAGTTAAATTGGTGGCTGCGTGTACGAACTGATGGTCATATAATCGTTGAAATATGGCTGCAATAGCTGCATGAAAATAACATTCAAGCGTAGGCAAGCACACGCAAACACGCACTTGCGCGCAGGCAGAGTTGAAATTGTAAATTAATTCATACAATTTAAATTTTGTCTGTCATTGTTCGTGCTCATTTACAATAACGGTCAGTAAAATAGGAACCACTGCAGTTTTTAATAATAATTTGTGCGTTTAAGAATTTGTAGATGTGCTACTACCAAACCTATAAGAACTGAACGCTTGAAAGTAAAAACTTGACATGCATTTTTGGTCATTTAAAACTGCACTTAAATTTTCGGTATTCAAAAATTGGGCATACAGGTTTGGTTATATAAAAGTTCGACATCGATTTTCAGTTATTTTTATAAAAAGTTGAAAACAATGTTGTTGTTACCAAAAAATTATGTACACATTTCAAATAACTTAAAATTATGCCAAAAACTTGTGTCCAAATTATGTCCGACTTTTAAACTACCAATAATTACAATATTAAAAAATTTCCGGCTCTTAAATTGCCAACAAGTTTTGTCCAGTTTTAGGGTAAAAATTTTGTCCAGTTTATACTTGCGAAAATATGTATCTAGTTTTCGAATTACTAAAGTAATGTTAAGTTTTTAAATTTACATTCAGTTATAAAATTACCTAAAACTACATCTATCCGTATTTCTAAAAGATTATCGTTTTTAAATATGCCAAAATATACCTCCAGTTTACCAAAAAATTATTTCCGGTTTAAAAGTTGTCGACGATTTTTGGCCAGTTTTCAAACTACCAGATTTTGAACAGCTTAAGTTTATGCCTAGCTTAAAATTATCAGAAACTACTACATATATGTGTCCTTTGAATTGAAAAATTATTACAAAAAATACGGGTTTTAAATTGCTTAAAAGCGAAAGGTCCAAATAAAATTTTAACGGATGAGTCGAAGTAAGACGGCAGAGTAGGGCAATGGGTTCTATCAGGAACTCTATGTAAGACACATAGTCAGTCTACCAGATTTCTACAGCATATTCAAGGCAAAGGTGTAATACGGAATGTAAGGCTAAATATCTACTCTACCAGTCAACTGGCATTTAGGGCCCTAGTATTGCTCATGGTACGATCGAAACTCGTCAGTTCGCATCTGAGTACTCTCTAATCATGTCGATTTGCAGAAAATTGCATGCCTGAGGAATTGGCTCGGCAGGGTACCTTTGTGGTCATCTCTATTGGGAAAGAGGGAGTCCCTATTGCAACCTATAGACTGCTCCTAGCCAATTAGATTTATGGTAGGTTCAGCGAACGCTGGGCGAAAACCACGTCTTTCAAAGCTCCTAAGTCTTTCTGGCCAGTAATCGACCCTGGCGGGCCAAACGAGCATCTGCAACTGACTAAGCGCCAACTCTCGCCTCTCACAGGTGTCCGGCCCGGGCATTGTCTATTGGGAACCCATACGATATTATGTAGATTGTTTCTTAACCTTTAATGTCGCAGCTGTTTGGAGAATGACGAGGTGGAATAACGTAACCATTCCCTTTCTCATC
>NW_016217538.1:0-1615 GCF_001687245.7 Rhagoletis zephyria | reverse complement strand
ATCAGCACCAAAAATCTATAAGATGAAGTCGGAATCGGTTTTGAGATTAGCCTCGTCCGAATTTTGTTGAATCGTGATTTTAATCTATGTTTAGGTACTTGCACTGTACTCTATAGACTAAAAGATAGTGCTGATAATAGATAATGTCACTCCTCACTTTCCTAGTTACAAAAAGCTCTAAAGAGCCAAATAACGTAAGCGATACTTTTTTCAAAATTTTATTTTTGATGCAGAAATATTCCTAGAGCATCTAGATGCATTTCTGCAACAAAAAAAAAAAATGTGAAAAAAATGTCGCTTACGTTATTTTGGCGGTTAGGGCTCGAAATAATAATTAATTTTATGAGTATGGAGCTTTGAAGTCGCCTTGAAAAAAAACACGAAATTACTATTTCCTCAAAGTAAAGGTAAACGTTTTCTTGATAACCAATAGTTCTTATGTATACTTACTATGTAGACAAATACGAATATGTTTCACTTAAGTTTTTTAATATCTAATTCTATAAATACATAGTTCGCACACACACAAACATACATACATACATACATATATACATACTATAATACTTTCTATTCCATATTTTTATACTTTTATATGCAACAACAAACTTGATCCCCTCCTCCGCCCCGCACGGGGCCTAATTAACTACCACTAATTAAATTTAAATTTATTATCAATTACGGAGGGCTTACAATTGTTCATTGTTCATAAATGCGTTCATTGGAAACAATTTCTATTAAGTACATAGACATGCATGTACTTGTTCTTGTATGCGCTGCCAGTTGTGCTCTAATTGCATTAGTTGCTTTCAATTAAATAATCATGAGTCCCATTAGAGGAAAAATTGAATTTCCGCTCGAACCTTTTTGTGAACTACAAGCTTATGTACATAAGCAAATATATATAACTAAATATATACATATATGAAAGTATGTGCATTTTTTTATTACGATATATGTATGTATCTTGTATATCCACATGCTCATAAGGAAAAATACGAAAGACGGCTGAAAATCCTCGCAAATGTTTTTTTATTGGCCCAAAAGTACGTTTTTTGTTTTTTCTAACACAGCTAATTAATACAGTTATTACGACAATCGAGTTCAAGCACATTCGTACACATGTACTGGGTGTGCTTGAATTAATATATGGATATGTACATAAGTACATACATACATATGTATGTTTGTTTATATATATGTATATAAGCGCATGCCCGAGTATGCTATGTTTGTTTAACTATTATTACTCACACATGCTTCCACTGTCGATTTGCGTGTTCAAGCTGCCATGGCGGAAACTAATAAAAAGAAAACTCCATTAATTTTCCAACACCCACGNCATACATATATACACAAATATCTACATATGTACATTAGGGCGGGTCAATTTGTAAGGGACATTTTTTCAATTATAAGCGTATAGCACAGAAGGACTCTGCGTGTGATTCCAAGCGAATTTGCTGAAGATCATGTGAGAATTTGCCCAATTGCGAAAATAGGATTGTTAGCGTTTCACCATAGTGTCGTAAACAAGTGCTAAAATTTTGTATAAAAACATGTTATAAGTGGTTTTTGGGTAAAAGGAATTCATTTCTTCACTTACCTTTTCCTA
>NW_016217537.1:0-1615 GCF_001687245.7 Rhagoletis zephyria | reverse complement strand
AAAATGCCAATTTCGAACCAATGTGCAATGGTGCATTGTTCGCTGGTTCAGTGTAGAGAGTTGGTGGATGTGTGCGCTCATTCATTTAAGTTTGTGCAGCAGCAACACGTAGTCGAGCGATATGTTATCGTTGACGTAGCAAATATATATTGCAATTTATTTTTAGCTCAACCATGAGATAAGTGTATGTGTAGATATGTAATCCTACAGCAAAAAAGTTTAAATCAGTTCGTTCGGAGAAAATCTACAGGGCTTTAAATAGGGTTAAAAGTGTCAGTTACTGTCAAAATTCGATCGTTTTCCGAGCTTTCAGGAGCCTTGGGCAAGTTTTCTAACTAACCACGTCGTTTAGCTTATAAGCAGCGAACGGATTTCTTGGAAATCGCCTTTTATTCTGCTAAAAAGATAAAGTATATTCGGTTAAGAATGGTCACGATTTGATGTTGCCTTTNATGGAATAAAAATTAACTCGATTTTCGGAATCAGCAAGCAATTCTATATATATAGGTATTGGATATGTAGTGGCGTCCGTTGAACTATTTTCCTGTAAACCAATGTTATTTTTATGTTTTTGTCTTTTTTTAGTGCCTCCTTTTGCCTTCTTTGCTATTTTACTTTGCCTCTTCCAGCCTATTTCATTATCTTATTATGCCTCTTTTATAGGTTTTTAGGTCCTAAAAATCCGTTCTCTGCTTATAAAGTACGAAATTACTTACCGGAAATCTCCTGCTTTGATACTAAAACGTGACTACATTTTTTTATATCTATCAAGGTCTTTGGATATATTCCAGATTGTCTATAAATGTCGGTAATTTCATCCATATCCGATAATTCAAAAAAATTCGTTAACTCGATTTATTTCGGTAACTTTATGATTAAATGGCTCGATAAATTTTGGTAGTTCAAAAATATAGAAAGCTCCTATAAGCGGACACCTATGGTCAATTATTTTTTGTTTTCGCCTATGGGAGATGTCCGCTTATAGGAATTTCAAAAAAGAAATAATATTCAAATTAAAAAAGTTGAAATTGCGGGTTCCTAAATTAAAATAATATTTATATTTAATTTAAATTTATGGCGTTTTCTCTTCTACCGAAAAATCTCATTGCGCGTTTCGCTCAAACAAGATAAGGCAACGAAAATTCAAAACATCTTTCTAGAAAAAAAAACATCTTTGAATATGTACTTGTGTACATTGATATATGTATGTACACGCGCAAGAGTCAATATCAGACAGAAGACTGGGAGACTTTTTTCATAACTAGACATATTTGAGTGTCCGCGTCCGTTTATTCGTTGCCAATAATGCGTTCGCTAATAGAAAATGTCCGCTTACAGCGTCCATCTATGAGAGCGATAACTCGATAAACTTTGTATAAATCGGTAAATTTACATAGCTCCATACTTTTCAAAACCCATTGACAAATTTCGACAACTTGTTACACTCTGCTGACACAGAAAAAATATGAAAAAGCGGTGATACCTAACTCAGTAAACTTATATAGCCTTAAAATACGATAACTCGATATATTTTGAAAATTACAAATATATTGTTAAATCTATATCGGTAACTCAGTAAGTTGTAAGAACTCGATGCATTGCAATAACTCGCTAA
>NW_016217536.1:0-1615 GCF_001687245.7 Rhagoletis zephyria | reverse complement strand
CGAATGGCCTCGTCAGAGGCCATCACCTCAAGGAAAATTCCTTGACAGGTTTAGTTTATTGCAAATTCCTGCAAACTGTTTTTTAGCAAGGTGTTACAGTTTGTCCTTCGTGTTTTTTTTCACAGCAATTTCAAAGTCAAGCAAACTTTTCACTTCAGAAAAAACGCAATCTGAAATATTTAGCGATTCATTCAATTCGGGCGCTTCATCACATCGATTTTGTATTTCGTTTGACTGCATCGACAGGTCCGGCTGGTCGTGTGCTTGAGTGAGCTCATTTTAACTTGCAGATTGCAAAAATTGAAGCTTGTTCGTATTCAATGTCTCTTCTACTCCTTCTTCTGCAATTGATTCCAGTGCCTCGGGCAGTTGCTGTGGGGAAAATCTGTTTACTTTTTCTGCTGTTTTTGTGCAACAAGAACTGTGAGTTTTTTCACATTGCTTGTGCAAAAGCAACAAAAACGGTGCGTTTTCAAATTACTTCCGCTGTTTCTCATTGAACGGAATTTGGTAAAACAAGTGCCGACAGTTGGCACCAATTGAACACAGTGCACTACTGACAGACTACTGCCAGTCGATAACCAAAAGTTGCCACACTTTGACAAATTTGGACTGAAGTTTGTTTGAGTTTGTTGTAGTGAGTTTCACCTCGTAAGAATGCTTTTCATATGATACGCGAGTTTGTGTCTCTAAAGTTTTTGTGCTTTGCTGTGAAGTACTGCAGAAGTAAAGTGTGATAAAAATCACTAACCCAGTAAAATGTCCGTTTTCTCAAAATGTGTCAGATTGTCAGTAGTGCACTGTGTCTAATTGGTTCAAATTGTCGGGCACTTGTTTTACCAAATTTCGTTCAATGAGAATCAGAGGCAGTAATGTGAAAACGAGCACCTTTTTTGTTGTTTTTGGACAGGCAGTGTAAAAAACTCACAGTTCTTGTTGAACAGAAACAGCAAAAAAAGTAAACAGATTTTCCCCACAGCAACTGCCCACTGCCGTTGCTTGTAGCGCCCTCCGTCGGTGAATCAGTCAACTCCTAATAGCAGCAAAATCAATAATTTTTTGCTAATACAATAACACCACCCCACAGTAAAACAGATATGGAAACAAAACTATTTTTCCTTTAAATTAGGCGTCTCCTAAATGTCAATTCTGCAAACTGCTCATTTTTTCCTCATTCGGCTTAATTCTTACAAATTTTTAAAGATTCAGAATCCGTCATTTGATATGAAGTTTAATCAAGTTCTCAATAAAACATAGTTAATTCAAAAAATGTAATTTTTTGTAGTTTGATAAGAAACTGTTTTTTTATTAGTTTGAAACTGACTTTCAGTAAAAAAAATTTCAGCATAATTTTGCAGATTTTTTTCGTTTACAGAATTTAAATCAATAAAAATTCAAAGATGAGGAGTGGGAGAGTAATTTTGAAAAGTGACGAGTGGGGACGAATTGTGACGAGTAGTGAAAAAGGAGAGAAAGTAGAGGAAGACGATTTTAATTTAAATATCAAACTCAATTCATCAATTAAGTTTGAAAGCAATAGTTGACGTGTCAATTTAGCAAAACATGTGTAACACGCAAGCGATGTGTCATGCCGAGTTGTCACATTCGCAAAGCT
>NW_016217535.1:0-1615 GCF_001687245.7 Rhagoletis zephyria | reverse complement strand
AGGGTCCCAAAATGTAAAAAAAATGATCACGTGATTTCTGAACGCCCCCACAGGCTCCTCGGCCAAATGGTTGACTAGCACTAAAAGATCGCTTACGAATAACTTCTTTATTACAAGATGAACATCGATGGTAAGAAATTGTGATCAAAACTGATTTAGTATTAAATATGTACTATTTGTAGTTACATACATATGTACCGTATGTCTGTCTGCAATCAAGATCCAAGCTGAAGTCATACAAAAATTCCTGCATAAGTAAATAGTAGGTAATGCAAAAGAAAACCATTCATTAAATGGTTTCCGTATTTACCATAAAATCTCATTAGATTTTATTGTACGAGGCACCTGTTATCAGGATAACTCGACGTATAGTACGCGAATTGAATTTTAATGAACTACAAAAACATGACAATAGCAACATACATATGTGCACATGTATGTATGAATCTATTAACTATTGGGGTGTTCACAGTACGTTCCCAATTGTGACATTTCCTAACTAACGACACCGTTATCATTTTGTCACACTCAAAGGTATATTTTTTAAGCGTCTACATTTTTCAATTTCGTAGCAAGGTTGCACTATTACAACACCAATCGGATTTTTTAAATTTATTGGGGATGTTTTTCGTTCTTGCTTTTGATTTAAGCGCATTGGCTGATGAAAACAAACAAGTCATGGTAAAGATATGGAGAACCAATATTAGCAATGGTGAGTTAAGTTAAACAATTAAAATTTTTCATGCCCAAAATCGAATGGCAACATATAAAAAATGGACGCAAAGAAGAAATGTGTGGTAACACTAGCAAAGTTTTTCGACGTCTGCTAGAAAGGGGTGTGCTCACAGTTTGATTCTAAAAATGTCTCAAAATGTTGACGATTACATTTTGAGACACAATTTGGAACGAACTGTGAACACCCCATATGTTTATATGTACATACATACAAACAATTTGCTTTAAAAATTCTGATTGAAGAAAATAACCAGATACAGATTAGAAGAGCGATATCAAACAAATCAGTTAGCAAAGGAAAGAAAGAGAAGCGGTTTAATGCAAGAGAATTAAATAATTGAGCAGTTGAGTAGTTTTAGACTTGCTCTTCACAATTGAAGTACTCATCTTCTCTTTCACTCAATCCGCAGCCAACTCTCTCTTTTGACAATCAAAGCAGAGAACTTATAAGTTCTCTGATCAATGTACCTCCTTCTTAGTGTTGTTTGGCTTATCACAAGTTTCAACATGTAAATTTTCTTCGGAGATATACAAATGTACATATGTGAGCGTATGTATGGGTGTACCACATATGCATAGAATACCTACGCATGCATAGTTACCACAGCAATAAATCGAATTGGTACGGAACTCATGCAGACCTTGCTTAAAAAGGTACAATACTGCTTCTTCGCCGATCCTAATTCAATGCTTTCAACTCTTAGCATGGCGATATCCGATGAAGTGATAATTAAAAGCGGTCTGACCTGATGATGTAGTTTTCAAAGAATTATTTTGTTGTTGAAGATGAAGTGTTTCAGGCTATCTTATTTTATTAAAATTGCATACTTTCTTAGGGGCACCGAAATTGCGCATATGGAAACTGTGCATTTAGACATTA
>NW_016217534.1:392-1615 GCF_001687245.7 Rhagoletis zephyria | reverse complement strand
ATTATATGATTCAAATCAAATGCTAATATTATAAATAGCCTTGATCTTGTTTTCATCATCATTTTTTGCCTAATAAGTATAGTAACGCCAAGTTGACGATAACGAATCCCACATAAACATATAAAAAAATGCTCATAAAAGTATGAATATATTTAAATGATTTATTCATCTAGCATTATTCATTCATTCATATATTGCTGACTTAGTGAGAAAAGTTGTTAAGCATACTTTTTATGAAAACTCATATTTTGAATATATATATAGAAAGCAGGAGATATTAATAATACATCGTTTCGAAAAAGGATTAAGATACTTGTTTTTCTTGTTTATTTTCACTGAAAGACAAATTTATTTAATTCAAAAGANAACAAATTCAAAAATAATACGAAATCTTTTCATCTTTCACATATGAATGGAAAGGTCTGCTGATGTTGATGATGAGAAAAAAAAAAATTTAACTTGAAATAAAATAAAGTTTTATAATTACTTATTTATTTTTATTTATTATTAGATATTTAATGAAGAAATAAATTTTCTTAATATTGTTACATTTTTTTCAGCACATATCATAGAATTATTATGATATTTACAAGTATTTATATTTTTATTATAATAAATTCTTTAAAGTTGGACAACNCCAATCCCTTAGCATAGAATATATAATTTTTTCTTTTCATTAATGAATGGATATATTCAATAACAGCCATTAAAGTCGAATCACCATCTTCCCATTTTAATCCATGATGATTATGATATAACCAGTTATTAGTTGTTTTATCCCGTATCGTCAACTTAGATTCTTCAAAAGGAGGTTGAATAAGAAACGTTGTTATATATGAATCATATGTTGATATGCTGACTTCTTTAGCAATAAATTTCCTATTAAAATAGAATCCCTGAACATCTATAACCAACGTATATTCCTCTGACGTTATATAGCTTAAACTTTTATTTTTAAATTCGCTTAAAAAATAGTCTTATGAGTTTCTATAAAGGTTTATAATATTTTTTTTTAGAATCTAATGAAATCCTATCTAAATAATTGCACACATAAGTATATATTAGAGCCACCAATTTTATTAACTAATCGATTACACTCCGCTGAATAATGAAAACCAAATATCAAATTAATCTTTTTATATACTACATTTACATTCTTTTTATATGTCATATTTATATAATAAATCCATCTCATTCTATTAAAAGTTTAGAAATTTCCATAT
>NW_016217534.1:0-207 GCF_001687245.7 Rhagoletis zephyria | reverse complement strand
CGATACTTAAAACAAGAAATATTCAGTTTGCGTTGAAGGCAATCACTATCATATACACATCGAATTCTTAGCATAATATTATCCTCATATCTCAATTATTCCTAAAAATTTTGTTTCCCCTTTTTATATTAGATCTTGTCTAAATGCTTCTATGGCTACCTCTGTTGTGAATAACTTTTTCGGATTAGATGTAGGTGCTTCTGATGT
>NW_016217533.1:0-1615 GCF_001687245.7 Rhagoletis zephyria | reverse complement strand
CAACACAACAGCAGCCAATGTGACCGGCTATTATCTGCTGCTGCTGCTGGCTGGGACAAAAATGCAGTGCAGTCCAGTACAAAGCAAAAAAGAAGTAGTTGTTACAGCAATCGCCTTCACTGATTGTGATGGTGCTCCGCAGGCCTCTGCAGAGTTGTTATGTTCTCCTGTTCTCGGTGTCCGACACTGTCCGAAAATTACCAACGTCGTCAGGTGATTACCGCCAAAAAAAGAGAAAAAACTGCAGTGGTAGTTGAAGGAAGGCCCGTTAGCCCAATGGTGATGAGTGCACTCATCATCACCACAACTGCTGCCACTGCCGTTGCTGATGCCGTTGCAGTCGGTGACTGCGGTAAATCACCCCGCGAATTGGTGCAGCTTTCCTCGTCGACAGCAGGTGCCCGGTAACGCTGCTGCTAATAATGATTGGTCTAAGGTTTAATAAGCTGTGTGTCAGCAGCTAGCCAGCCAACTAGCCAGTCAGCTCCCTCGGCCTGTTTGATTCGTTCTGCTGGTGCAATTAGTGTTATTATTCGGTGCGCCGTAATTCCTCATCACCATTCAGCTCACATCTCCTCTTTCTTTTTTTCTTTTATTTTTATTTCTCCCAGTGCTCTGATTGTCGGATTGTTTTGTACACTTGAACGACGGCAACGGCAGTGGCAGCAACAACAACAACAACAACCACCTTGTTTGCCGTGTCTCAATTGTCTGGTGGTTCTTTTCTTCCTTTCAGTCTTGCGCCATCATTTGGCTTCTGCAATTGTGATTGTTGTTGTTGCTGTTGTGGTCGTCGTCGTCGTCGTAAGCAGTTCTGTTTTCCAACGAAACTTTTTGAGTGCACACTTCTCTTGGTTTGATTGTCATCTTCTTCCCCTTTATTCTTCTTCTTCTTCTTCATCTGCTGTTTGCTCCATTGATTTTAACCATTTGGTTTGTGGTTTTTGGGAACCCTCGCTCTTTCTGCTTGGCAGCCAACAAAGCACAACAATACACTGCCGCCATCATTAATTAAGTCGACTTCGCTGTTGAATGACGCTGATTTGCACTGCTCCTGCCGCCGCCGCCATTGCCGTTTGTCGTTGGCCATAATAGGCCAATTATATCGCTGAAGCGATTGCTAAACTTCTAATTTAGTATCGATTTATTGAGAAAACAGTTGACTGAGACACTTTCCATTCATTTACTTTGCCTTGCCTTGCCCCATCGCTCACTCACTTACTTCATTCTTCTTATTCATTCATTCAAGTCTAATTCACTTTCACCGCGTCACTCTTCAGCAGGTTGTGGCGACGGCCAATTTGTCAATCATTGCCGTTGTATTTATCGTCGTTGTCGTTCATCATCGCTGTCGTTATCGCCATCGCTGATCTATTTATATCGTCGACGTTTGCAACGAACTGAGGCAGCTTTGCCAGTGACAGCCCCGTCATCTGCTGATTTGAAAACAGACTCTCTCTTTCTTTCAGTCCGAGTTACCGATGGTGAAGAAAAGTTTTTTAGCATTTGCTTTGGCAAACAGTCTGGAGCGAGCCTAACCTTTCTCCTCACCTCACTCGCTCGTTTACTTTCTCCCTAATTATAGTCGCTCGGCAATCGATCTTGATTAATTAGC
>NW_016217532.1:0-1615 GCF_001687245.7 Rhagoletis zephyria | reverse complement strand
GTTCTCTTAGTTCCTCCGGCGCATCCAAGAAGAAGGTCATTTTCTTATTTGGCGCGGTAACTGAATAAGCGATTTTAGCCGAGTTCGACAAAGCACGCCAGTAGCTTCTCTCTGTGCCAACCTACGCCAATTGGAAATGCCACGTGAAGCCAAGTCTTTCTCCACTTGGTGTTTTCATTGCCTGCGGTACTCATCGTCGCCAATGCGTAGTAGCCTGTAAATACTCCAAGAGCCGCCTCGTTGGATGTTGTTATTGTCCATTCTTCTGCGCCATATACCAGCATGGGCATGCTGGGTGACATATAGAGTGTGGTTTTCGTACGTCGAGACAGGACTTTACTCCTGAATTGCCTACTTAGTCCAAAGTAGCATTTGTTGCAAGAGTGATTCTGCGTTGGATTTCCATGCTGACATTATTATCGGTGTTAATGCTGGTTCCCAAGTAAACGAAATTCTCTACTTTCTCGAAATTATAACTGTAAAGAGTGACGTGGGTGCCAAGGCGCGAATGTGCTGACTGTTTGTTTGTTGACAGGAGATACTTCGTCTTGTCCTCGTTTACCTCCAGACCCATTCGCTTTGCTTCCTTATCCAACTTGGAAAAGGCAGAACAGACTTCGCGGTTTTTGTTACCGAGGATATCGATGTCATCGGCATAAGCCAGCAATTGCACGCTATTGTAGTAAATTGTTCCTGAGCGGTTCAGTTCTGCAGCTCTTATTATCTTCTCCAACATCAGATTAAAGAAGTCACATGAAAGAGAGTCGCCCTGTCTGAAGCCCCGTTTGGTGGCGAACGGCTCGGAGAGGCAGAAATTACACGCCCTTGTAAAAAATTGTTCGTGAGTGGTTCAGTTATTATCTTAACATTTGCAATAAGCGATCATAAATGCCCTTCTGCTCAAGCTTTAATTTGTGAATGTTTGATTGGGCATATAATAGGAGATCAGAAGAATAACCATAATCGTCATAATATTATCCAACTTTATTCAAATTGCTCTCGCTGATTTTTGGAAAATTTTTTTCTAAAACCCCGAAGCAGCTCATCTAATTTAGCAAACAAATTTCTGGAAAATGTGGGTATTGTTGAGTAGATTCTTGGATATTTGAAAGTCGGAAAAACTCAACGCTAAAGCAGGCACATTCCCGTTACTCGCAATATAGTACGTAGTAGGCAATGGCGACCCCAAGTGAAATTATTTATGATAAAAAGTAAACTTATGCGCTTGATTGTGTTGGCATAACAAAAATGAAAAATAGTGGAAATAAGCAAACGATAATTTACAAGGCGTCTTAGCACGGTGCATAGGCAACTGGCTAAGTCAGTGGGATCGTCGGTTCGAATCCTACTGAAAGAAGTCTGATGAGGAAATGTGGTGATTTCCGAAATAGCTATCACTTCTACCATTTTTTCAAATTATTGTTGCTTTTCCACAATAAATTTTCATNGCCTTTAGTTTGGTACCCATATTATAACATTTCATTTCTTTTACCAATTTAATTGAGTTAAATTTTTGAACAGGTGGCAACCCTCCTCAAACATATTTTCGGTTGTAAACCATCTTATAAATCTAAAGTTTGATACCCAAATTGCAGTATTCCATATATTTTATCAA
>NW_016217531.1:0-1615 GCF_001687245.7 Rhagoletis zephyria | reverse complement strand
TTTCTTTTCTTTTAAGTTTCTTAAGAACGAATGTGTAAAACAGTTAGCACCCGTACTTGGCGCGTTGTGTAAGATGAACTATGCGGTATTCGTGAAAGTCTGCTGTTTTTATACTGGTATCTTTGTTTGATTAACTATTTACCTTTATGTACATAATTTTATAAACATTTAACTACTTCCGTTAGAAGATTCCGTACTTAAAGACGAAAACAGTATTTACTCAACAGTGTTTACATCAGCGAATGATGACTTGCGTAAGTTCAAAATATGGGTACATCCACTTAAAAACAAATACAGGCTGTAGATGAAAATAGTTATTTGTCTGGTATAGGCATCATCTATTTTTTATCCAATACGGATAGAAATGTTTCCATTCACAAAATCTTTTAATAAAACTGGTATTGGGCTGGACTGATAATGGTTTTTAAAGCTACCGAAAATGATGTTTCAGTGAGTTCTAAAATAATAAGCCTGCCCAATGATGTTTGACCCAAGTTCAATTCTTGATCTGACCACTATCCAATTTTTTTCTTTCTTTTTTTTAAGCGTTCGCCCTTTGGCTTCAAGGCTTCGCATGAAAATCTGCTTGGAAGGCACATAATACTGTAACTTCTTGCAAGAAGAAGGTTGACCAAAAACATTAGAGGAGCCAAACTTAATAAAAAAAAGTAAGAGCGCCCGGGCCACACTGGAGAAGTGAAACTTACGTTACATATCTAGTTTATCTCATAAACAGGGACATTTATGGACATTGCCTTTTTTCTGCTAAAGAGATAGAGTATATTCGATTAAGAATGCTCACAATTTAGCTTTCCCTNAATTAAACTCTACTATAGTACCAAACATTGGTTGAAAACCTGAAAAATACACTAAATAAAGCAAATACTAGTCTTCCAAACACTGTCGATAAATATCGAAAACAAAATCGACAACAAAAATATCGATAAATATTGTAAACAAAATCGATAAAAATATATATAAAAATCGATAACAAAATCAATCAAAATATCGATAACAAAATCGATAAAAATGTTGATAACAAAATCGATAAATATCGATCAAAAAATCTATAAAAAAAGTCGATAACAAAATCAATAACAGAAACATCGATAAAAAATCAATAAATATCGATAACAAAATCGATAAAAATATCGATAACAAAATACCGACAACAAAATATCTATAACAAAATGATACAAAAATCGATAACAAACTCGATAAATATCGATACCAAAATAGATACATATCGAAACAAAATCGACAACAAGTATCGTTAGCAAACACGATAGCAAAAATATCGATAAACATTGATAACAAAAATTTCGATAACAAAATCGATAAAAAATATCTATAAATATCGTTAACAAAATCGATAAAATATTTTTAATTTTTTATTTATTTATTTAAAATATAATATTTATCTTTATTTTTACCCTTATGTTTATTAGTTTCTTCATCTACATCTTCACCTTTGCCCTTGTATAAGTGTTTAAATTTACCTAGGTCTTCATTTTCCCCTTAATCCTAACCCATGTTTGTTTTTACTTTTACTTTTGCCTATGTACGTACTCATTACCTTACTTTCATTCTTGCATTAGTCTTATCTAAGTCTTAT
>NW_016217530.1:0-1615 GCF_001687245.7 Rhagoletis zephyria | reverse complement strand
AGGATTAACAAAAAGCCACAAATACTCCCTTGAACACATTTATAGGCGCAATAAGCAAGGCTGGTGCGCTTCCATGTAGACCTGCAAAAGTTGTACAACTAAGAAAGCCTTAATTACTTATGCAGGTCACGTAAATTTAATTGTCAAGTGACTGTTTGTACTTGTTTGCGACTTCTGCGTTGGTGTAAGGGTTCATTGAACACCGGCATGTAAAGAACTGCTCCAAAATGGCAAAAGAAAAGGCAAAAATTCGGCAAAGATTGCGAAACTACTGATTCAGAGAGCTTTGAGAAACGAAGAATGTGGTTTGAGTAAATGCAAGCATCAATTTCTTACGCCAGCTGTTGTAACTCGAAAATCTACACCGCCTCTCATCCCGCCCAATCAGGCCGTAGGCTAAAGCTTTGATTATAATCAAACTTTGACCTTTGACCATTTAATTTGGTTGTTAATTTGTAAGCATGCTGTGGAACACACTCTCGTACATACTAACAACAGCTAATTCAGCAAAGTGGTTAAGTAACAAACTAAGAAGAGAGGCAATCAATTTTGCTTACAAATGAACTTTTTGCTAAGTTTCTTAATAACGAAAAACATAAGGAGGTGGATTTGCANCAATTTCTTACGCCAGCTGTTGTAACTCGAAAATCTACACCGCCTCTCATCCCGCCCAATCAGGCCGTAGGCTAAAGCTTTGATTATAATCAAACTTTGACCTTTGACCATTTAATTTGGTTGTTAATTTGTAAGCATGCTGTGGAACACACTCTCGTACATACTAACAACAGCTAATTCAGCAAAGTGGTTAAGTAACAAACTAAGAAGAGAGGCAATCAATTTTGCTTACAAATGAACTTTTTGCTAAGTTTCTTAATAACGAAAAACATAAGGAGGTGGATTTGCAATTTAAACCTCTGAATTGACCTGAATAGGTATTCATTTACCACGGCGGCGTATGATGATCAAATTAGCGCGAGAATCGGTAAAAATATTAAATATTAAACATTTATTGAAGCTCGAAAGTATACGTTTACAGCATTATGATTTACTTTTTCAAGTAAAATATAGAATTTTATTACCTACTGCAGTGGCTGTCACAGATGTGTTCACCGTTGCCGCCGAGGATAGCGTCGAGCGTGGAACACACGCGACATAACAGCGAGCGAGGAGGAAGAAAAATGCCTTGCTAAACTTATATTTGATAGCAAATGGAATGAATTGCTTTAGCTCAGTATTTGCCTGCCTAATTTTATACCCAGGCACACTTGTGCGCAAAGGTATTATAACCTTGTACGCTTAACGATCGTTTGAAGACATACAGAGGCCACTAAGTGATGCCTGTCTCTCCATGTTACTCGAGCAAAAGTTTAGAAATCTAGACCAAATTTGGGATAGAGGTTTCCCTCTATACAAGGTAGGTTGATAAAGAAAGTGGGCGGTAACCGCCCCCACATTCAATATAACGGTATTTTTGAAAAATGGAGAAACTACAACATTTGCTAAATACTATCTCCAAATGGTTGAAAATTGGCATGTGAAATAGAATTTTGCCACAAAATAAGACAATTATGAAATTCGCTTACGATGAAATTTTGTATCTCAGAAGCTGTTTCAA
>NW_016217529.1:0-1616 GCF_001687245.7 Rhagoletis zephyria | reverse complement strand
GACTTCCAAAACGTACCAATACAATGTTTGGATACTGTACTACTGCGGTGTTTAAACTGTTCGGGTTTGCAGAGTTGCGAAACATTGCAACATATGCATTGCATATTTTGAATATTTAGTAAAACAATGATCACCATTTCGGTAGTTTCCATTTTTAAAACCCAAATGGTACATAAAACCAAAAAAAGCAACTACATGGTTTTTGATGCGCTGATTTCTATAGCGATACATTTCGATAACTTTTCGGATGCGTTTCGGAAAAGTATACATTGGGCCGTATGAATAAAAAAAATCAATTGCTTTTTCTCAAAATTTCAGACCTTTTACTCGATTTATTCAAACAAAAGTGAAGTAACAGGTATGAGATTTTAAGAAAAAGCAATTGCTCAGTTTTTATTCATACGGCCCATTGTCAAACAATTATAGTTTGGCGTTATGGAACATTAAACTTTGTACTATGCAATGCAATTGACGTTTTGGAAGTCAGCCAAAGTTTGGAAATTGTGACAACAGTGAAAGTGCAATGCCAAATGTTGAACACAAGTACATATATACATACGTATTCAAAAGTGTATTTAAATTTTGTCTAACCACATCTACGGATTGGAAAAGAGTTTTTCGAATTATTCAACAAATTTAAATTACCAGAAAATAATGTTAATTTACATCATAATTCCGAGATTATTGAATAAAAATAACGAAAAAACTTCATTGATTTTGCATATTGAAAAGAGGCATTTCATGTCAACATCAACAACACTCATTGTTGTAACATCAGCAGTTGAAACCTTCTGTAGCTGCTAGTCTCTTAAAATTTCCTCCAATCACGTCGTAAGCAGATTTCCCACGTGAACTTGCAACAAAGTTAAATTCTGCCATTTCCTTGAAGGAATTTTCATTATTTAAGACCTTTAGTAAAGTTAATATGATTTATTCATATTGTTTTTGTTTTTTACACACCTTTCCTCTTTCAAAAATATACAATTTCCTAAAATTTCAATGTCTATTTATCATATTGCTCGAGCGCTAGACGATCTAAAGTCCATACGCATAAGTAGCCCATTACGCAAATTTGGGTACTTAAAGTTGACATTATAGACAATGTTTTTATATAAAAATAAAAATTTTTTAAAATGCTATAATCAAAAAAAATTAAAAAGAAAAATGTTTACTTAATTTTTTTTTGTTTTTTAACGTTGAACATTAATCTAAAAAATATACAATTAAAGTCCATAATAAGACTCAAGAAATACATTTTTTTTCATTAAGTTTCGTTAAAAGGTTTCCAAGATACAGCACTTTAAAGAAAGGTAGTACCAGGTTGACCAAGCTTTGCCCGGAGGGCATATATGTACTTATTAAAATTTTCCAAGATTTGGATACCTTTAAAAAAATATTTTGGAAGAAACAAATTTGGATTCGATATATATTAANTATTGTTTTTGTTTTTTACACACCTTTCCTCTTTCAAAAATATACAATTTCCTAAAATTTCAATGTCTATTTATCATATTGCTCGAGCGCTAGACGATCTAAAGTCCATACGCATAAGTAGCCCATTACGCAAATTTGGGTACTTAAAGTTGACATTATAGACAATGTTTTTATATAAAAAT
>NW_016217528.1:896-1616 GCF_001687245.7 Rhagoletis zephyria | reverse complement strand
CTACCATAATTGTTACTTCCTCCTCTGTTATTATTAAACCCTCTATTACAAGTGTTGTTTCTATTATGGCTGAAATTCCTACTGTAATTATTATTTAAGTTTCTAGTGCCATGTTCATTATTTCTCTGTTCTCTATTATTAAAATTTCTATTATTATTATAGGACCTGTAATTGCTCGTAAAAGTTCTTCTATTTCTTGTGGCTATATGTACAAAATTATTCTGATTAGGTTTTGTTTCTACTTCTAAAGCTATTTTAATCGCGTCAGATAGTTTTGTTGGTCTTGCCGCCAAAACTACTGATTTAAATGGCTCTTCTAAACCATTCTTGAAAGTTGTCAAACCAATTTGGTCATTAAGTTTAACTATTATTTCTCTATTTGTTTCACCTTGTTCACTTATCTGCAATTCATTTAATGATGCTAACGAGTTCTCTATTTTAGACCCAAAAGTATTCACATTCAAACCTCTTTGATTTGTTTGTGATAATTCACTGTGAATATTTGAGGTTGTTTTATATGATTTATATGTTTGTTTGAGTAGTTTTTTAAAGTCTTCAAATGTAGTAGGCTTGGCTTCTGTCAGAATTTTATTTTTTACTTTTTCTGATAGCTTCGTAACTAAAACGAATTTAATTAATAATTGATTCTGCTGCTCATTCTCTAAGGAGTCGTGATAGAATTCAATTAAACCAAGGTAATTGTTTACTTCAAGATAATCC
>NW_016217528.1:0-702 GCF_001687245.7 Rhagoletis zephyria | reverse complement strand
CTATTCGTCTGTATAAGTTCTGTTTGGACTTTTTTAAATTCGCAAGTATCTTCGAAGCATATTCTATTTCCATTTATTTATTATGTATAATTTTCATTTATGATAGATGTTATTTTTAAATATTTATTTTATTTAACATTTCACCAAAACATCCTTGATAAAAGCATATTGTAACAAACTTTTTCATCTTCATTTAAGTAAAATTTAATTGTTATTATTTTCAATTTTTTTTTATTTTATTTTATTTTTTTTTAAACACTATTATTTAAATTCATATTTTTAATTATTTGTTTTTTAACATAAGTCTTACAATGCTTATTTATAAAATATATGATTACAATTAATATAAAAACAATCGAAATAAATGCTATTATATTATTTATTAAAAGGTTGTTGCTGCTGCTGCTATTGTTGATATTGTTGTTATTGTTGTTCATGGTGATTTTCTGCTGCTGTTCATTGGCTTTTGGAAGTACAATTATCCAAACCATGCCTCAGTTGTTATGTTTATTTTTCTTTAATTCTATCAGTTCCGCAATTAGTTTTCGTTTGTTCTCTCCAGTGGCTAATGGAATTACCCTGTGAAGCTCACCAATCTTCCTTCGTAATTTCACCGCCTTACCTGCTCTGGTTTTTCGTTTTGGTGCACTATACTCTGTGCTATCATTTTTAATCTGTCTTTTTCTGTAAGCTTCTATTGTT
>NW_016217527.1:356-1616 GCF_001687245.7 Rhagoletis zephyria | reverse complement strand
TAGTAATTGGTTTTCTGTTATTTCTATAAACCCAATTTGTGTAATACTTAGAAGTTACGCGAGATAGTTTTTCAAAAAACTATTAGTTTAATTATTTCATAATATTTTTTTTCAACAACTTAAGATAAACTAGTTTTTTTATAAAATTATTTTTATAAACTATTTTTGAAAAAATATCGCTTATAACGTCAGTACTTAGCGCAATTTATATAAGTCCCATTAAAAAAAAGCACGAAAAAACCGTCCAAATGCAAAAAAGTAAATCATTCAAATTTTGTTTTGCAAGTTTTGCAAAAAGTTTATTTTCTGAAAATAAAAAATAGTTTTTTATGCTACAATACATGCTAAATACTACTGTAATTGGAAATAAAACAAACTAAAATACTTAATTACAAGAAAAGGGCGCACTGTAGAAAAACGATATACACACATATAACGAAAAAAAAATAAGAATGTACTAATACAGTTTAAAATGTGAAAGTCAAAGAAAAAACTCAGAAAAGACATATGGAAATAAGGAGTGTAATTAAGTACATATGTACATATTTATTTTGGAATAAGCAGTCTATTACCGTATTACCGTAAGGGAAACTTACAATTTTAAAGGGTTAGAAAATCGATGTTTCTACTTTTTTGGTTTAACAAAATGTCGAAGATTCATCTCAAATATGCTTAATTAATAAAAAAAATTTCTTTGTGAAAATCTTCCTCAGCACTCGAGTTTTTACTAATCCTCTCTAGGAATTGACTAGCACAGGTCCCTTTTTGCGAGAGATCTACTTAAATTTCTGGGCTCGAAACACTTGCAAAGCTGCACTAAAGACAAGCAAAAGATGAAAGGCATATACAAATATATTTTCGAAAAATTCCAAAATATCCCGAATTAATCCTATACAAACCAAAAAAAAAATTGCAAAAGCACAGTTCATGAAAAAGTTAGAAACTTAAAGCTCTGAAAAGCCCTTAAAGAAGGTGAATGCGATTTACTTTTTTGATAAATGCCAAAATATTTTGAAATAATCCCGTTTAGTGTCATAAAATGCCAAAATGTCCCGAAATAACCCGAAAAGTCAAAAAAAATATCCGAAAAGTCTTGAAAATATCCGAACCAATTCAAAAAAAATTGGCGGAAGATATAAAAAACAAGTAAGAGCAGCGCTGTCTTCGGCTATGCCGAAGGCTCCATACCTTTCATGAGCATCTGAAAATTTTACGTTAACAGATTACTGCATTTGAAAAAATTTATATATTCACAGCAGA
>NW_016217527.1:0-322 GCF_001687245.7 Rhagoletis zephyria | reverse complement strand
AAAAATCGCATATCTGAACAATCAGTTGTATGGGACCTATATGTAAAAGTGACCCGATCTTTGTTATTTTCACTATAAGTATTCTGTTAATAATGAGTGGAAACGGTGCGAATATTGATGTTCCTAGCTGCATAAATGAAGAAGTTATGGCAAAAAATCTCATATCTGAACAATCAGTTGTATGGTGGATATAGGTTGTAGTGACTCGATCTTCGCCATTTTCACTGAAAGTATTCTTTTGATAATAAGTGACAATAGTGCATAATTTCATGTGTCTAGCCACTTAAATGGAGGAGTTATAACGAAAAATCTTATATCTGAA
>NW_016217526.1:1478-1616 GCF_001687245.7 Rhagoletis zephyria | reverse complement strand
TTACCACCAACGGATTTGTCATTGCGTTGGTGGTAACCGAAATTTTCATATGATGTTGACATAACCTCTAACACAATGGCGATTTTGAATGCAAACGATGTAGTACATAAGGGTGACTCACCAAAAAAAAAAAAAAAA
>NW_016217526.1:0-1345 GCF_001687245.7 Rhagoletis zephyria | reverse complement strand
CGGTTTTCCACCGGAATTATAAAATGTATTGTAATTTAAGACTTCCGCCAAAATATTTCGGAAAAATATTAGGATTTCCCGATTTGAAAATGCCTTCAAAAATCTCATTATTTTGATTCCGTTGATAAAATTTTTAAATATTTTTATGCAGACCTTTTAACCTTAAACTCTACTATAACCTGAGGTGAACTCTTGGAAAGAAAAATAAATTTTTAAAAACTTATTTTAATACTTGGAGGTATTTGCAAATAAGTCCAGCTCACGTAAATCTTAATATTTTTCCGAATTATTTTGACGAGAATCTTAATATATATGTAATACATTTTGTAATTTCGATGGAAAAACAGTACCGATACTTATTTATTTTTTTTTTACAACCTAATACAGATACATACCTATGTACATACCTTTGTTCATGTCAATTAAATAAGAGGTCTTTCGCAAAGCAAGTGTTTTATTTATTTATTTTTTGTGATAAAATTTAGTTAAGTTTGGAATGAAAACCAAAATTTGGTACCGTTACATTATTCCCAGCCTGGCATTTCATATGATGAATTGCACATAGTTGATTCGGCGACGCATTTTTCATAAACCTTCTTAAGAAATTTGCCATGAAGCAGCGTTAACAAGATGTCATCTCTGAGACCCTGTAGCAATCATAACCGAGGAATATGCCTAAAAAAGAAAACTGACCGTCTGAATGTTGTGCGCCCATCTTGAGCAGTGATCGGACTTAAACAAAATTCTGTGTGGTAGAATCTGAAAAAAAAGTGGTAGATTTCAAAACAATGTGGTAGATCTCAGGTTTTGGATCAAACTTTGTACAAAAATTAAAGAAATTCTGTAAGGTCTCACCTAAATTGCAAACTTTTTAATTCGACTCTAAACAAAAATTAATTTTAGTATAACAAAGTGCAAGATTGATGTTGCTAAAAATTGGGTTGAGTTTTGGCAATTTTTTTCCTTTTCCTTTCCGGTTCCTTCCATATCAAGATATTTTTCGAACATAAATTTTTTTTTGCAACCTTGCGGAGTGCTACCAGCGTTTCTTTTTATCACGTCACGATGTAACGAACAAATGTGGCATGTTACAGAAACCGCTACTTGGGATTTGCCGATTTTGACAATTCTCAAATAAATGTAAACAACGCTATTCATTATTTTTATAAATCATATATTTTAAAATTTAACATAATGAAACCACGTTTCTTGTCGAAAAATTTATTATTGAGAAAATTTACTATTTCACAGTTTATTTTGTCATCCAATTCGGCTTTGTTTACTTTTACTTAAGACATTTTATCGCCGCCGGGAATGCGGAATCTTGTATTATATCATTCTTGTT
>NW_016217525.1:0-1616 GCF_001687245.7 Rhagoletis zephyria | reverse complement strand
TTTTTTTTTTGTTTTTATAAAGAGCTAAATGCGATTTATTTGATATCTTGAATTTATACAACCTTTTGTTGTCTATAGTTATAATTATGGTTCAAAAATGGAGCAACGCCCTGGAGTCGGTCGCTAACCAGTGACCTGTCCCTTCGACTGCCGAACGACTATGGCGTAGGTTGGAACAAGGTGTTAGACGAGCCGTGCTGATGTTCAGTCTGGCTAGGGACCCAAATAACTAGCCCAGTCTCGAACGGAGTGCTCCGGATACCTGGCGGCCTACGGTTCTATCTAGCCTTATTTGCGCACATGGACCACTGTGCTGGCGGACCTCCTTTGCCCGATACTCGTGGGACCAAAATTATGAGTGAAATTTTCATGAACAACATCAAAAAAGAGGACGGTCCTCCAAAAATCCGACAGGGGTCGCTTCGATTTATGCTTCAGCCCCGACCAGCGAAGAGGTCAGACTGCTATTATTAGGAGGAAGAAGGGACATAAGCTACAGGACAGGTCCTAATACGAGCAACGCATGAAGCAGGGGGGGGGGGCAGTATGCCCTGGCGGACCGGTCTTCCATAATTTGGTAGTTGCAGTGGCACAGACAGCTCCACCTAAGGCAATAAAACCCCACACCAAGCGGGGGTGGCTGCTAAAGAGAAACCCTGCATCTCAAAACAGGTTGCTTTTGTGGGTCAAGGGGCTGTGAGGGGGGTTTGGCTACACACGTTCGCCCCTCAAAGCAGGCCTATTATGATAGAAAGGCGGCTTCTAGGGTCCTGTTTATGATTGGGGACTTGCCAGTAGAGCAGCTTACGGATGAGCAGGCCATGGCAGTGAAATGGGCGAGGGGAGCAGTATCCAGCATGTTAAAACCAGCAGTTGCTACTCTAAAGAGGCAGCATTCTCCTGAACAAGCATGGGATAGGGTCGACGAAGTACCAAAAACAGGTGGCCACAATTATTCCCATTTCAGCGACGTTGTTAAGAGTGGCGGTGAGGTATTGGCCATCATTAACAGAGGGGATGAAGAAGGGACTATCCCTAAAGAGAAGTTGGGGTGGGTTGAGGAAGCGATCGCCGATATCTACCCCCAAGTCCGGGAATATAACCCCGGACCTCCTCCCCTATGCCATGATTCCTGCTGGTCCCAGGTCAGCGAAAAGCTTATCGCCTGCGAGTGCCATAGGCCAGCTTAGCCCGTAAGAAAAGTAGGTTAAGTCTGGCTGGGGGCCAAACTCGAAGCTGTCAGCAAGGATGAGATCTCTAGCAGACCCGGAGCTCGGATTTGGATCCCGGTCAAGCCAGCGGGGCCAGAAGGAATAGAGCAGATTTTCAAAAGCTGCAGAAGGGACCTGCCAACCTATAACTGGAAAATCGAGGAGCCAGTGGAAGGCAGGAGGTGGCTGTTGTTGATCTTCAAGGCTGAATCGCTTGCCCCACTAGTGCAGAAAAGATTCGGGTTTCTGATGCAACCATTCGAGTTACAAGGCCGTCCCGCGCTGCGGTGGTAATATCTTGCGATATTATTCAACAAAGAAAACCAAATCGCCGCAAAAATATTGTGAAAAATCAACGGTATAAGCTGCTATAACGTTTTTAATCAAAGACTGATAAAGTTATGC
>NW_016217523.1:0-1616 GCF_001687245.7 Rhagoletis zephyria | reverse complement strand
CGAAGAAGGCGAAAGGTAAGCGATCTCAGGCTTTTTCTAAAATATAATATATTTTCAATTACTCCACTCCGCAGCGCCATTGAGGACTTGAAACTTTTGATTGCGCCCGATGCCGCCACCTTGATTTCTCAAGGTGATTCTTTGGTGCTAGAGACTCACGGCAAACAGGGAAATCTCTCACGTTTGGTTATGAAAACACAGATTATATTACGAGAGAAATTCCGTGAGGTGCAGCAATCCAAGTAAGTATAGAATTGGTTGGTCCCAGATTGGCCTTAGAAATATCCAAGACAATTACTGATTGAGCAAGCTGATTAAATTTTCATAATAAAAAGGATTAAGTTGTTATACTATTGCCTTGAAAATAGTATTAGAACCTTGAGTTAGCCGATTCTTTTCGTAAATTTTTGGAAAAATTTCAAAAATCAGGTTTCTAATCGTCCTTTATGTTACCATTAAGAAAGTGAGAAGAAACAGAGTCAAAAAAAAGAGAGAGTGGTTGAACGGGGCAAGTAGAGTTAGTCTCAATCCTCGAAAAGTCCTTGGAATCGAGAAAGCAGTGAGGTCCAAGTTGTTGAGATCTAAAGCTCGCGAACCTGAGCCGGTTGAGTACCACCCCGTCATCCTTCCTACAGTAGCTGCAGAAGGGCTTCGTGGTGATAGTGAGCCATCCCACATGAATTCCCATCGGACAATGGTAGATTAGAGCAGAAGAATCCTCTACCCTGCAATCCAAGTTTTCGGCGAGCGTTCGTCCATCTGTACAGAAGCAAATTAGAGCCAACTATAGCCAAATAAAAATAGCAGGAAAATAAGATTTTTAAATTTTTCGGAAACATTTCAGATAACTAAAGTCACTTGTAAACTCAATAATTCAATCTTTGTGTTTTTAGAAATGTCATTTAATTAAATTTCTGTCTTCAGATCCAAAGTACCTGGCTTGCCGCAACACACCGATGACAACAATACGCCCAGTCCACGTTCTACACTTGAAAAGCTTAACATCGATCTAGAAGAACTCGTCACGAAAGGTCTCAAACGCATAAACGATCTAATTGAGAAGCCATACGATAAGAAATCTATTGAGGCACTAGAGCGCCGCCTTGAGGAGATTAGCGTAAGTACTTTATTAATTTGTTTGCTAAACAGTGGTATTCAAACTGTAGCTGCGAAAATGCTTCTTTATTACAAAAGTCTATTTGGCGTCTTTAGTCGCCAATTGCAAGCACTTTGAATTGCTATACTATGCACATTAGGGTGGTACGAAAAGTCATGCGATAAAAAGGCGTGGGAATTTTAATGATCTCACCTTCTAGGATTGTTTTATGTCGGAAAGAACATACCCTTGTTTTTTTTTTTAATTTAAAATAAAAAAAAATTTGCAGGTGGCTCAAAGCACTCAAAGTTTTCCATGCATATTTTATGGGAAAAAAAGTTTTTCGTAGAAATGGTACAGTTGAAAATCAATATTTTTAGATCGGAAAAGTCGGTACCTCTTCAGGATACTTCAAGGAATAATACTTAATTGTTTATTAACCCATTTTTTGATATTAACGATTTTTTATGGGACCCCCCATTGCATGTTTGCAGTTTTTGGAGGATTAATATTTAAAAAT
>NW_016217522.1:0-1616 GCF_001687245.7 Rhagoletis zephyria | reverse complement strand
CCAAATTAACAGCCACAACAACAAAAACCTTTTCTACTGGAATACTGTGTTACGATGATGCTATTCAAACTGATTAACAACGTTACACAAAGAAAAGCCAAACAGAAAAAAAGCACTTGCTTAGCAAATAAGTACTTCCCCGAATAAGAGATTCACTGAAAAAAAAACAACAAAACCAAGTGCATAGTTTGGGATTTCCCCTAAATTGTTCGACTTACAGAAGCATTTGCCAACATTTTTATTCGAATTATGGAGAAATTCGAGTTAGAGAAGTTAGAGTTATGGAACTAAAAATGNAGAGAAGTTCGAGTTATGGAACTAAAAATGAGTGTATATTGCTTTCTAAACGCTCTTGCTAGTCGATTTAGCTCGAGTTATAAGTTTGACCGTATATGAAAAAGGTCAATTAAAAGAAACACAGCTAATTTTCTATTCGAAAGACTGCGACTAGGATGCGCTGTGCTTCTGCTAATGGTTTTCCAGTCCTCGTTAGATGTCGCTTTTACAAATGTAATTATACGTTGTTAGTTTTGGTCTGAAATGACTGCTCTAAAGAATTGCACTGTTAATATTTGATNTATATGAAAAAGGTCAATTAAAAGAAACACAGCTAATTTTCTATTCGAAAGACTGCGACTAGGATGCGCTGTGCTTCTGCTAATGGTTTTCCAGTCCTCGTTAGATGTCGCTTTTACAAATGTAATTATACGTTGTTAGTTTTGGTCTGAAATGACTGCTCTAAAGAATTGCACTGTCAATATTTGAACATACATCGGTTTATAATTTTTTTAGGTTTGAATGTTAATGGCATTGTATTCATATCTAAATATAGTGCATGCGATGTATGAAAAATTGTAGGAAAATAATTAAAAGAAACACAGCCAATAACATAAACATTCTAGTCCTCATTAGATGTCGCCTTTATAATTAACCATACGTTCTAAGTTTTGGTCTGAATTTACCCGTTTAAAGAATTGCACCAGAGACCGTCAACATTCGAACATATGTATGCTTTTTCTCTGTTAAAGGTGTTGCTTGCGGTTCCTGGTGCATGCAGCAAATGTGTATAAGCAAGTTGTTTCTTAACTGTGATGTCTACAATTAGGTTTGCATTATATTGGTTTGCACATGGGTCGGAAACTCGGCCTTTCGACCATGATCAAGAGCAGAGCTGTAAAATGATTGAATCAACATAGTCTGCATTCACTCGGCATTTCTTTCAAAATGTTGATTGTTGGTTTGTATAAATAAAAACCTCATTCCTGAGTGGCTTAAAATATTTGAGAACAAACAAACTGTGTTTTGTTATTGAATGGTAGATTGCCATTCGGTATAGAATGTGAATGTACAGCAGCATTCGCACTCACACATGATTGCATATTTAGAATGAATGCACACTTTTTTACCATTCAGTACCAAAAATTTGTTCCCAGGGTTGATATATTTTATACTTTAAAGTTTATACATATCTGGAATTGAAACAAAAACAAATATTTTATTTCAACGTATATGGGCATTTCTCAGAAACTTCGATTTTTTTTGTGAAAAAAAATATATATTTTTTTCAAATCGTGAGCACATATCTGAAATTTTTAATTACGTTCCTTCAGCTGCTA
>NW_016217521.1:0-1616 GCF_001687245.7 Rhagoletis zephyria | reverse complement strand
TTCAACAGCTGCAATGATATCTTCCCTAGATTTCAGCGAGTCTTTCAAATTTAATTTTGAAGATGTAAGGCTTTGGAAGAGATTCCAGTCAGTTCTGTTGTTGTGAAGGGAACACTGAGAATTTGAGTCAACAAGATTATTGCTTAGAGTGACCATTACGGGAGAATGGTCGGAGGATAAATCGAAACAGGGATTACATATTATTTCATTATCTGCAACACCTTTAAACACGCAAAAGTCTATTAAGTCTGGAATTTTTTTGGTATCGGTTGGCCAATACGTTGGTGAGCCTGAGGAGGCTGAGTGAGGATTTAATCTTGCCATAGCCGCAAAGAGTTGTCGGCCTTTAGAAGTGATGAGGCGAGATCCCCATTGTGGGTGTTTCGCGTTGTAGTCTCCTCCAGCTAAAAACCTGCTTCCTAGAGTTTTGAAGAATTTAACATAAACAACAACAACCAAAAAGGAAATAATCGCATGTTTGGGTGGGCTATATACTGCTGAGATTGTTATTTGGCCTTTCAAGTCCTCGACAACTATATTAGTAGCTTGGATAGCTTCTGTGCAGTATGAGTTAATATTAAAGTGTTTAATATTGTTTTTTATTAATATAGCTGAGCCAGCATGTGCTTTTTTATCGGGATGCATTGTGTGATAGAGTTTGTAATTCGGTATTTGGAAATAGCTCTTTTCGGTGAAATGGGTTTGGGATATTAGGAGAATATCTATATTATTACACTTGAGTAGCGTTTTAACCTCGAGTACGTGTTTTGATAGGCCATGAGCATTCCACAGGAGAATATTCATGATATTGTAGGGATGCCGGACTTCGTCGTAAGGGTGACGAGAAAATTCATCATAGTTGTGATTTGTTGCATAACTTGCTTGAGGAGCATTATCATTTCTCGCATTTCGCTTGGGGCATCAGAGGCGTTTCGACATGTGTACTTTCATCTAAAATTTTTTTAGAATTACTTTTTTTTCCTTTCAAAATGGCGGACCAAAATATTTCTAAAAACGTACAAATTTGCAACTTTTTAACTAGATTTTCTAGAATAATTTCGAGTATGCAGCCTTGTAGCCCATAAAATTTTAGTGTAAAAAAGTGCAAGTTTCAAGTTTTTAAAAAAGTCCCACGCAGTTTTCCCACACAAAGTATGTTCGACATTTTTCTTTTTTATGGAAAACCGTGTCAGCAAAAAATATATTCTAAAATATCAACTCAAATTTTTAGTAACTTGAAACTTGCACTTTATTGTTTTAAAATTTAATGGTCTACAAAACTGCATACTCGAAATTATTCGAAATTATTCTAGAGATTCTAATTAAAAAGTTGCAAATTTGTATCCAAAATTTCGGAGATATTTTGGTCCGCCATTTTGAAACAAAAAAAGTAGTAATTCTGAAGAAATTTGAGGTGAAAGTACACATGTCANCACATGTCAAAGATAGTCTGCGCAAAGTTTGGTAAAACTGAGAATTCCCGTTTTTGAGATATTTAGGTGGCCCGGTTGACATGGAATGCACGATATATATTATATATATATATGGAAGTTGTTTAGAGTAAAGTATATCAAATAAAACACCTCTTTGAGGTAAAATTCTCGAGTGACGAAAGC
>NW_016217520.1:220-1616 GCF_001687245.7 Rhagoletis zephyria | reverse complement strand
CAATCAATTTGGCATGAAGTAGAAGACATCACATCATCTAAAAACGTTATCATGCTTTTTCAAATAATTTTCTGAAATTTTTAGTGAAGATCAACTATCTAACAACTTTCTTTTATTTTTAGTTTCAATAAAGACTATCTTTTTGAGCAAACCATCTTCCAAAACATCGTTTATTTCTTTTTAAAACTAAGACCTATCTTCTTTGTCTATTACCCAAACTTGTCATTTTTTAGTTTTTAAAACTTTTTTTGTTTTGTTTGTTACTTTTGCATTAATAAAGTTGTTTGAAACTTTTAAAACTAAATTTTACTTTAGTATCGATAAAGAAAATTGAATATAAAAAAATTCCATATGCAATTGGAAATATTTTCCATACCAGAATTGAAAATCATGTAGGAAAAACACCAATTATTCATGAGGTGGTCATGTGACAAGTTTCACGATGACCTGGAAAAGATAAGAGTGCACCTGTAAATTGAATATCAGATACTAACAAGAGCAATTTCACCTTCTTATGTTCGTAAAATTTTATTATTTAGTCATTTTCGCAAGCGCTCTGTTTTTTAATTAATTTTTGTTATCTCTATGACTGACCATCTCCTGTTGGAATCTTTCCACTCACACTCACACTCACACTCTTTCTCTCTTTCTGCTTGTATTGCACAAAAGCAATGAGGCACTATGACCTCGTCGATTCATCACAGCTCCCTTGGAAGAAAAAAACTTGCTTCGATTGCACTCCTGCCGAAAGACAAAAAACTTTGGACCTGCGAGTATAAAAGCTTTTGCCTGAGATACACACACACACAACCCCGACCTTCACAGACTCTGAACAAGTCACACTGTTCACGACACCTGACTACTAAACACCACCAGTAAACGGTAGTGCCTGAACGCTACCGTTGACCTCTTCCTTTGTTGTACTTTTTTGAGAGCCTGTAGACCGCTCCTTTGTCTAATCTTCAATTATTTCATTAAAGTTCAATTGTAATCATCTACCCCTGATCCGCTGTGAGTTGCCCGACCAATCAATTTATAGTGAAGTGGAGTAATTAAGGACAAAATTCAGAGAGAAGATTCAACTTAGTACGAAAGGTACTTTTTGCCTTCTATCCGAAAACAATTGCATACAGTGGGCCCTCACTCATCTAGACGACGACCGGCTCCTTTTCCCCAGCTAGAGATTTGTGCAGACCTTCAACAGCCCTACTCCCTAAAAAGCCGTAGGTTGCGCTCACCCGTGCTTCAAACCTACAAACTGGCATGATCATTAACATAAACAATTGACCCCTTGAAACTACAATTTAGTAGAACTAGCTACATGAAACCTTAACAATCTACAACCCACATCAAATTCTACAATTATATGCGCTCAATTCATTTGCAGTTTTTTTAT
>NW_016217520.1:0-176 GCF_001687245.7 Rhagoletis zephyria | reverse complement strand
TCTTTCAGCGTACGCACTGTCACCAAAACCGACACTTTGAGTTACTTTTTTATTTTTTGTTTTCATCGTCATAATCGTTAAATCAGTTTACTTCACACGTCGTACGTTTATTTTAAAATGAAAAAACTGGAACTTTATTTAATGATAGAATTGTGGAAACATATGTGAATATCTAA